>NC_142053.1:65230306-65535290 GCF_982192425.1 Myodes glareolus | reverse complement strand
TTGTGATCATACTATGGCTATATATTGGTACGAAAACAAAATTTTTGTCCACTTAATAATTGATATCTTTTCCAGTGTAAGTGAGCTGGAATCTGATTCTCTCTTAGAATTACAGAAACTATTAGCAGAGAGCTATAGTTTATAGTCAGTCATAAGAACCATAGGTAAAGTAAATCTATTCTATAATATACTTATTTTAGACCTAGGTTTCTAATAAATTATGAGAAATAATCCATAATTTTTAAGCACAAAATAATATTATATTTTTATTTTTTATTGTAAAGTGAGAATCAACTAGAAAGACATTTCTTAGGTGTTTTGTCACACTTGGATTTTATATACAAAATCAGTTGGTTCTGTTTCTTGGAAATATACGCAGAAAGGAAGGAATCATTACTTAAAGAATCTGCCACAATACATTATCTGTATCAGCAGAAATATGGGAAATTTATTCATTTTCACATTTCAGTAGCAGAAATAACTATCAAAACATCATCAGTGGTCCTTAATACAAAGACTCTACTCAAAGACTTCCTCCTTGTCCTAGTCACGATTAACCACCCATGCCACTCCTGGGGTTGGTTTCACTACTGCTATTGCCTACATATATACTACCAATGTTAAAAGAATTTCTAGAAGCTTTGCTTTGCAGGCTTAAACATCTGACAGGTGAAAGCTGGAAAGGACTTTGCAAATCTATGCCCACTTTCATTTTACATCACAAACTTCTCTAAGAATCTGGTCTTTCCCCAGGAGAAATAGCTCTTCCAAAGATCCAACCATTACAATGGCCAGTGGAGCAATTCTTATTATTCCAATTTTGCTGTCTTGTCCAAGTCAGGTAGTTCAGAGACCCACAAAGTTCACCAAACAGAAATTTACTGTGTGGGCCAGGCGGCATCAACAGGTCAGAAATCCTTCAGGTAAATATTCTTTAAGATGGAAGACCTGGTGCAGTGGGCAGAATAATAAGTACTCAGAGGCCTAACTAGCAGTCTTTTCTCTGTCCTCTATGTTATCATTGAAAGAGCTTCTAAGTGACAATGCTTTGTTTAAAATTGTTTTAAAAGGAAATGGAAACACCTAAAGAGAATACATTTAAAAATACTGAAAATGAGGAAGAGGACAAAAACTGTTGAAAATAGCTTCAACATAAAAATAAAAACTAAAATAGGAAGAAAATAAATTTTTTCAATGGTTTTGAGGGGTCTAACAATGAACTGGCAATGAACTGATAAGACAAAGACGACAAACGTTGTTGTTGTTGTTGCTTACTTCTGGCAACCACACACGGCTGAACTGACCTCAATTCAATTTCTCCCATACCTGGGATTTTCAGGTTTTGACTCTGAGAGTCAGTGCTCTGATGGAAAGCAGAGGTGGTGATGTCCTTGAGGTTAGTGTAGAAGCTGTTGCCCTTAGAGCGTTTGTTGGCCTCTACTTGGATATTTTCCTTGCCTACTGTTGAGGGACAAATGAGTACTTGGATTTTGCTTTACTTGCAACTTCCATGGGGGAGGAAGGATTGTGATTTATCCACAAAGAGCAATATCAGCTCTTCTTTTCCTCTTTTTGCCCCAGGTGAACAATCTACCACTTGCACTCATCAATGTCATGTGTGTTTTCTTTTTCTCCAAATAAACAGCTTACACTGTGTTGCTTTATATATGATTTGGCCTTTTCATGCATTCTCTTGTTGGAGTGAAGAACTGTGCCATACAATCTGTGGAAGCCATCTTTTATATAGTTCCTATGTTTTCAATCCAGTGCATTATTGTGAGATTGTGGGTCAGTGTTCTCCACAGGGTCGTTTATGATGTCATAGTTTTTGCTCATTTCTTAAGGCCCAGGGAGGAGTCCCTGCAATGGGTCTGGTGGGGTGGAGGAGAGGGAAGTAATCTACAAATACCACCTGACTATTGCTACATGTGGGAGTAAATATTTGCACACACACACACACACACACACAAACACACACAAACACACACTCACATCTAAATATTGAATAAAAATCAACACTTTTAACACAACCTATGTACCAAATAATATTGATCTTTAATTGATTAAGGTAAGTATTCTCAGAAAATTTGTTGTAGGAGAGGTTTATTATAAATATAATGTTTAAGTTTAGGTACTTTAAATGTGCTTGCATTTATAATGAATATATGATACGTATATATAAAATTTATCATATAAAATTTAGAAATACCTATATCTTTGTTTTCATATTCAAACATCAAAGTGTTTATATTTTATTATTATAAAATACAGATGTAAATAGGAAGAAGAATATTCAGGTATATTATATTGCATATACTTACAATATAGAAATTTTATTTTATTTTTATTTTTACCCAATTAAAAAATGGGGTACTGAACTGAGCAGAGAATTCTCAACAGAAGAAGTACAAATGGCCAAAAGACAATTAACGTCATGCTCAACCTCCTTAGCGATCAGGGAAATGCAAATCAAAACAACTTTGAGATACCATCTTATACCTTTCAGAATAGCTAAAATCAAAAACTCCAATGATAGCCTATGCTGGAGAGGATGTGGAGTGAGGGGAACACTCATCCATTGTTGGTGGGAATACAAACTTGTGCAGTCACTATAGAAATCAGCGTGGCAGTTTCTCAGGAAACTGGGAGTCAACCTACCTCAGGACCCAGCAATTCCACTCTTGGGAATATACCCAAGAGATGTCCTATCATACTACAAAAGAATTTGTTCAACTATGTTCATAGCAGCACTATTTGTAATAGCCAGAACCTGGAAACAACCTAGGTGCCCCTCAATAGAAGAATGGTTAAAGAAGGTGTGTAACATATACACATTGGAGTTTTACTCAGCAGTAAAAAACAATGACATCTTGAATTTTTCATGCAAATGGATGGAAACAGAAAATGCTTTACTGAGTAAGATAACCCATACTCAAAAAGATGAATACGGTATATACTCACTCATAAGTGGATTCTAGTCATAATTAATGGGCATTGAGCCAATATTGAAATTTTAAAGACTATAAAATTTTGTGGAACATGGTGGAATCTTACTGCTATTGTTTTTGTGGTAGTAAGATTACTCAGTTAAAGATAAAAGATTCATTTTCTGTGAATTTAAATGTAGCATCTCATTTTGGTTAGATATTTACTGATAAAACAGTATTATACACACTAACAAACATAATTTTCTCATATTAATATGATGCAAGCTTAATCACTATTGAAAGCACAATCTCACGAAAAATAAAATATGCTAGTTGTTATAAAAGAGACTAGTTAATTATCATTTAAAGTAAAGATGCACTTTTGCTAAGATAGTGTAACACTAAGGAACTTGAAATTTAACTCATATTTCATTTCCAACATTTTTACAAATGTCTTTTAATGCTTTTAACAAATAGAAACCTATAGTTTGAATCTGTATTCTAGCAAGATAACTAATCCTCATAACTTTCAAAATGGATACAGAAAATCAAAGCATTATAAATGACAACAAAACAAATAATATAATATTTCTTATTTAGAATTAAAATTTTGGTAGATCTTTCATTGAATTAATGTACAATAAAATCATTTTCATTTAGTCTGCTGTCAGTGCCCATACATTCTGGGTCTCTAATCTTATAGTAGGCACCTTCTGAGAATTAATGTGAATAAAACTGCTCTTTGTGTTACTGGAATTACTGGTGGTGGAACAGTCTCTAGAGTGTTGATTAGGATAATATGAAACATAAAGCACATGTGGTATTATATCAATTGACATGTAAGATAAAACGCTACAATATTTATCATCACAATAATTTTCAGGAGGTTGAATAAATGGCTTTGTGGTTAATAGCACCTTCTGCTCTTTCAGAAAACCTACATTTACTTCTAAGAATCTACATGGTGGCTCCCAATTGTCTGTAACTCCAGTTTCATGGAACCTGATAACCTCATAAGTGTCCCACTGGCATCAGGCCTGCATGTGCACACATGCATAAAACACTTATACACATGAAAGAAAACAAAGCTTTCAAAAATTCTATTACCCCACATATTTCATCATTTTCCTCATAAATTTATTAATAACTCTTGAAGTCTATGTGGTAGTGAATTTCTACAAGCTACATTTCTGGGGAAATATATATGTGTCTAAAAGGTAAGAAAAACTTAAATTTTGTGCTTTCCTTGTGGTCTGTTACTGTGTTCTGCCAACTTCCTATAAAATTACACACATCTGGGAATAGGAGAAGAATGGAGGTAACTGCTTTAGGATGTCTCTCTTCTTTCAGCCATATTTATGTGAAAAATCATTGGAAAGATCAATCTCAGTTTCTTGTGATTTCAAATGAATAAAAGTGCAATATTGATATGAAATCTCTAGAATCTAATTGAATGAGCTGCACTATGATTGGTTAATATTTCAAACATAAGAGCTTTCTATACATTGATTTTTGCACATTTCTTGCAATAATTTATCCAATTTGCTTGATTGATTGACTTTTTGAATTGTAGGACACATTTATTTGAATGAAGTACCTACATCAACAGATCAATATAGAGTTGTGTTCCTGCATTAAGATCCATTTTAGAAAATGTGATTGAATTTTCATAGAAATGAATTGATGTGATATATTTCTTTGCTGTTTGGATTAGACATAGAACTAAGAAAAAAGGGGGGCATACATTCACTTTGCTTTATTATAAAATAGTCTCAATTTTATTTTTTAAATTCTAATAGCTATTACATGTGATACCAGGTGCTTTCAAAAAGTGTCATGCCAAAATAATGGACATCAATTCACGGTATTTTGTATCAGTTAAGTATCAAATAACACAGGTTATTCTGAACCAAGGAAAAAATTGGATACTTTTTATTTAAGTATTCTAGAATGATACTAAACATCTACAACCCATAGAAATAACATGAAATTTGTCTAAAGAGATTATTCTGAAGGAAACAAGTAACAGTACTTTTAAAATTATTTGTTATTGTTATAAATTTTAATGTCATAACTCAAGAGATTGCTGTACTTATACTGTGCTAAGATAACTGTTGAAAGAAATAACTATCAAGTTCAAAGTTTCTAGAAGAGGTCAGCAGGCTTGAAATTTATGCGAAACTTCCAATAGAATTCTTTTATCTAGAAATCATCTCAGTTTTTCTGCTTACAGAAACCAAAAGAATTTTTTAAAGGAATTCTTGTTTTATACAGAGTAATTTCAAATACTAGAGAATATTATTCATACCTGAAAACTTTGTGGTACAATAAGCAACACTTAAACTAGTGATTTACTAGAGAACTGTGTAACAGAACTTAGCTGGGAAAGCATAGAAATTTAATCATAATAACCAGAGATGTAAGACATATTGGAGGGTTCTGATCCCTCATCTGATTCCCAAATGATTTTGTGGTTATTTCTTGAGAGGGAAATATGCTAGAGTAGCATTAAAAGGTACATAGAAATATGTTAGAGTAACATTAAAAGGTGCATAAAAAACTATTGCTCAGGAAAAATAATGTTTGTCCTTGGTGAAGAACTATCATACTAGTTGGTTTATATTCCTACCTTGTAGTTTAGTCTTTTACAGAGCACGGCCATGATGGTTCATATTTATGCTTGCTCAAAAAAATAAATTTGTTTTGCTTTCTATCTATGCTCTATACATTTCGTTTAACACTTTGGAATTCCTTAGCCTTTCCCAAAATCCTCCATTTCTTCTATATGACTGCTCATTTACCATATGTCTGACTTCTTTGCAAAATTAAATGGCATGTTTTTTTTCCTTACTCCATTCTCCTCTGCTATCAATCTGCTGAGATTAACAGCTTGCATATCTTGAGGTATTTTCATCTTAAACACTAATAAAATTTTCCTGAAGCTTAAAAATCATTCTTAATAATAGCATTACACAAACAAAATAGATGATTTTATTACCTTTTCACTTTTTGGAAATTGACTGCTAGGTATTACTGTTATATTGAGTCTATATGTGTGCAGTTATGTGCTTTTGAGTACAGGTGACCACAGTGTCCAGAACTGGCAGATGAACTGATATCTACATGTGATATCTACATGTGGCTGTGAATCACATGAATGTTGTGAAATGTATTAGGGCTCTCTGCAAAGGAAGTGCATGAGTTAATTGGTGTGCCATCTGTACTTTCCCAGATTTTTTTCAGATGGTTGTTTCCAAAAAACATTTTTTTAAGTTATATTAAGTAGGCTTTAATTTAAGTACTAAATGTAGCATGTTTTTCCTAAACATGAACAGGAAAATATTTTGTAGGTATTTTCATAATGTAAGTAAATGAATATTATTAAGAATAAAAATTGACTTATTTTACAATAGTGGGATAAGACACTAAGGAAGCGAGATTTGGTAGAATGATAAGTACAGATGTTTGAGACAGCTTTATGAAAATTTATTTTATACCTTCATATAAATTAAAGGTACTAAGTGATTTGTGGACAATACGAAACATTCACACTTAAACATCATACATGCATGTGTATCCGCATGCACGTGTGTGTGTGTGTGTGTGTGTCTATTTGCACAAAAGGATTTAACTGGAATTATCCTGTATATAACGTGGGATTGTGCTCAGCCTCAGAGTCAAAGGTTGACAATTATAAATTAACATCTTGTAAAACTGTATATTTGCGTCCAGGAGAGTTTTCCCCCATTACTCCTTGCCCCATAGCACCTGTGACATATGAGTGAACTGACCCTCCCTCTTGCAAGCTGCAGCACTCAGGAAAGCCAGCACTATCCCTTGCCTTTACAGCACAGTAGAGCTAAATCTGTTGGAGAGATGCAGGTGAGATAGTTCTGAGACTGAGAGAGAGTTGTAGCTGGCCACACTCCCTCCTCTGACATGTGGTGTTGAGAGTCAGAGAAAGATGTTTTCCCTTCTTTATATTACCACCTGTTGTGGGCTAAGGAGCTGAGCCTCCCTCTTATCAACTGCAGCACTAAGAAAAACAAGTCCAATATCTTGCCTAGTCAGCACAGCATTAGAGCTGACCCTATTACTTTAGTAAACTCTGTAATTTTGATTATTATCAAAATCAACATGACAAAAAACCTTTTAGCATTTTTAATATTGAAAAGTTTGTTAAAAGGATATTTTCTATATTCTGAACCAAAAAGAAACATAAACTTGTAAAGACAGTAGAAAATATTTTGGCAATTGTAATTTTAAATGTCTTTATTCATTGAAATAAGAAAAAATAATAACCTATGACTAGTTCCTTATGATCGTGAGATAAATTACCCTACCATGATTACTTTTTTGTATATTATGCAAGAAAAAATTAAGCATCTATAAATAGATTATCCTCATGTTTTTAGCTTAAGTATTATTAATTGAAGCATTATCTTACTTTCAGGTTATATCACACATTTTATTTACTTCTATCAATTCTTTAATTTTTTCTATCATTTTAAATTACAAGGTCTTACTGTTTAGCTCAGGATTGTTTTAAATTTCTAGCTCATGTTTGATTTACAGATGTGGGTTATCACATTGTCTCATTTTCCTATTTTATATTTATTGACCTAGTCTTTAAATTCTATTTTTCTTCTCAAAAATACACTTTAGGCCAGTAATTATCAAAGTTTTGCATGCATCCAAATCTTTGGAGTTCATGTTGAAACATGATTGAAGTTTCTGATTCCAGAATAGAAAGATCTAGTGTGGGGCAAAACTATTTTGCTATCACGTATCTGTGAGATGTTGATACTAAAAATCTGGGACCTGAACATAGATAAATTTTAAATAACATTTTCAATTTACTGCCATTTTTGTCTGTGAGGTCCTTGGGGCCCAGCAAGGGGCACTGCTCCCAAACTAAGAACATTAGTGGAAGAAATGGGCAGGCACCAATGCAAGAATTCCTCCAACAACCAGAAAAACAACATGATAACACCAGAATCCAGAGAACACACAACAGGAAGACTTGAACACCCTAGGCCAGAAGAAGTAGAAGAAATTGACTTTAAAATAACCTTAAGAAAATGATGAAGAACCTTAAATAGGAAGTGAAAAACTCCCTGAAAAAAATGGAAGAGAAGACAAACAAAAGTTAGAAGAAATTAATAAATCCCTCAAAGATACCCAAGACAAACAAGAAAAAGAAATCAAACAAGAAAAGGAAACAGTTCAAGACTTGAAGATCAAAATGCTGGTAATAAAGAAAACACAAAGCAAGGGATGGGTGGATAAGGAAAATCTGGATAAAGAAAAGGAACTACAGAGACAAGTATAACCAACAGACTACAAGAGACAGAAGAAAGAATCTCAGGTGCTGAAGATACAATAGAGGAAATAGACTCATTGACGAAAAAAAAAAAACCAGCAAATCCAACAAATTCTTAACCCAAAACATTCAGGAAATCTGGGACACCATCAAAAGACCAAACCTAAGAATAACAGGGGTAGAAGAACACAAATAATTCCAGCTCAAAGGCACAGGAAATATAGTCAATAAAATTATGGAAGAAAACTTTCCCAACCTAAAGAAGGATAGTTCTATGAAGGTACAAGAAACTTACAGAACATAAAAAAGACTGGATCAAAAAAAAGCACCCCTCACCATATAATAATCAAAACACAAAATATACAGAATAAAGAAAGAATTTTAAGAGCTGCATAGGAAAAAGGTCAAGTAATGGATAAAGGTAAACCTATCAGAAATACACCTGAGTTCTCATTGGAAACTATGAAAGCCAGAGGTCCTGAATAGATGTGCTGAAGACAATAAGAGACCATACTTGAAAGCCCAGACTACTGTACCCAGATAAGCTTTCTTTCATCATTGATGGAGAAAACAAGATATTTCATGACAAAAGCAGACTTAAACAATATGTATTCACAAACCCAGCCTTACAGAAAGTACTAGTAGGAAAATCTCAACCCAAAGAAACCAACACACCCACAATAGCACAGACATCAGACAAGCTGCCACAGGCACACCTCAAAGAAGGGAAAGACACAAACACTACCATCTATAAACTAACCAGAGTTAACAACCACTGGTCATTAATATTGCTTAAGATCAATGGACTCAATTCACATATAAACAAAACACAGGCTAAGAAAATGGATAGAAAACAGGATCCAGCATTCTGCTGTTTACAAAAAACACGCCTCAACCTCAAAGACCGGCACTATCTCAGAGTAAAGGGTTGGGAATAGATTTTCCAATCAAATGGACCAAAGAAACAAGTCGGTATGGCCATCCTAATATCTCATCAAATTGATTTCAAACTAAAATCAATCAGAAGAGATGGAGAAGGACACTGTATACTCATAACAGGAACAATTCATCAAGATGAAGTCTCAATCCTGAATATCTATGCCCCTAATACAAGAGTACCCACATATGTACAAAAAAAAATATTACTAAAACTTAAATTGCACATCAAACCCCATACATGAATAGTAGGAGATTTCAACACTCCTCTCTCAACAATGGACAGTTCAAACAGACAGAAACATAATAGAGAAATAAGAGAAATAATAGATGTATTGAGTAAAATGGACTTAACAGACATCTATAGAATATTCCACCCAAACAAGAAAGAATATACCTTCTTCTCGGCAACTCATAAAACCTTGTTGGAAATTGATCACAGACTCGATAACAAAACAAATATCCACAGATACAAAAAAAAAATGGAGTAACCCACTGTGTCTTATCAGATCACCATGGAGTAAAGTTAGAATTTATCAACAATTCCACCCCCAAGAAAGCCTACAGACTCATGGAAAATGAACAGTCAAATACTGAACCACCCCTGGGTCAAGGAAGGAAGGAAGGAAGGAAGAAAGAAAGAAAGAAAGAAAGAAAGAAAGAAAGAAAGAAAGAAAGAAAGAAAGAAAGAAAAGTCTTCCTTGAATTCAATGAAACTTCAACACGGTAATCAAACCTATGGGACACTATGAAAGCAGTACTAAGAGGAATGTTCATAGCACTAAGTGCCTACATGAAGAAAATGGAGAAAGCACACATTAGAGACTTAACAGAACACCTGAAGGCTCTAGAAGAGAAAGAAGCAGGCTCACCAAGGAGAAGAAGAAGACTGGAAACAAACTGAGGGCTGAAATCAACAAAATAGAAACAAAGAAAACAATCCAAAGAACAAATGAAACACAGAGCTCATTCTTTGAGAAAATCAACAAGATTGACAAACCCCTTTTCAAACTAGTCAAAATGCAGAGAGAGAGAACACTCTTATTAAGGAGATCCGAAATAAAAAGGGGGGCATAACAATGGACACTGATAAAATTCAGAGAATCATTAGATCTTACTAAAAACTTCAGTATGCCACAAAATTGGAAAATGTAAAAGAAATGGACATTTTTTATATAAATACCATATACCAAAATTAAATCAAGACCAGATGAGCAATTTAAATATACCTATAAGTCACGAGGAAATAGAAGTTGTCATTAAAAACCTCCCTTAAAAAAAAAAAAGGCAAGGACCAGATGGTTTCAATGCAGAATTCTACCAGAACTTCCAAGAAGAGCTAAGTCCTATACTCCCTAATGTGTTTCACAAAATAGAAACAGAAGAGTCATTGCCAAACTCCTTTTATGAAGCTACAGTTACCCTGAAACCATAACCACACAAAGACACAACCAAGAAAGAGAATTATACACCAATCTCACTTATGAACATCGACGCAAAAATTCTCAATAAAATTCTGGCAAACCAAATCCAAAAACACTTCAAAAATATCATCCATTATGATGAAATAGGCTTCATCCCAGAGATGCAGGGCTGAAAAAAACATACAAAAATCTCTCAATGTAATCCATCATATAAATCAACTGAAAAAAAAAACATATGATCATTTAATTAGATGCTGAAAAATCATTTGACAAAATTCAACACCTCTTTATGATAAAGGTCTTGGAGAGACTAAGGATACCAGGTTCATATCTAAATATAACAAAAGCAATATACAGAAATGTGACAGCTAACTTCAGAATGAATGGAGAGAAACTCAAAGCCATTCCACTAAAATCAGGAACAAGACTTGGCTGTCCACTCTCTCCATACTTCTTCAATATAGTGCTTGACGTTCTAGCAATAGCAATAAGAAGCATAAGCAGACCAAGGGGATTCGAATCAGAAAGAAGAATTCAAACTTTCGTTATTTGCAGATGATATGATAGTATACATAAGCGACCCCAAAAACTCTACCAAATAACACATACAGCTGATAAATACCTTTAGAAATGTGGCAGGATACAAGGTCAACTCCAAAAAAAAAATTAGTTGCCCTCCTATACACAAACAACAAAGAAGCAGAGAGGGAAATTGGAGAAACATCACCTTTCACGATAGCCACAAATAGCATAAAGTATCTTGAGGTAACTCTAACAAAGGAAATGAAAGATCTATTTGGCAAGAACTTTAAGTCTTTGAAGAAAGAAATTGAAGAGGATACCAGAAAATGGAAAGATCTCTCATGTTTTTGGATTTGGAGCATCAACATAGTAAAAATGGCAATTCTACCAAAAGCAATCTATAGATTCAACGCAATCCTCATCAAAATCCCATTAAATTTCATCACAGACCTTGAGAGAACAATAATCAACTTTATATGGAAAAACAAAAAACCCGGAACAACCAAAACAATCCTATACAATAAAAGTACTTCCGGAGGCATTACCTTCCCTGACTTCAATCTCTATTACAGAGGTACAGTAATGAAAACAGCTTGGAATTGGCACTAAAACAGAGATGTTGAACAACGGATTTGAATCAAGAACCCAGAAATTAATCCACAAACCTATGAACACCTGATTTTTGACAAAGATGCTAAAATTATCCAATGGAAGAAAGTAAGGAACACATGGGAACAGGAAAATACTTCCTACGTATGACCCCATTAGCACAAACAATAAGAGGAACAATGAATAAATGGGACCTCCTGAAACTGAGAAGCTTCTGTAATGCAAAGGGCACTCTCATTAAAACAGAAAGGCAACCTACTGAATGGGAGAAGATCTTAACCAACCCCACATCAGAAAAAGGTCTGATCTCCAAAATATATAAAGAACTCAAGAAACTAGATAATAAAACTCTAATTAAACCAATTTAAAAATGTGGTACTGAACTGAAGAGAGAATTATCAACAGAATAATTTCAAATGGCGAAAAGACACTTAAGGTCAAGCTCAACCTCCTTAGCAATCAGGGAAATGCAAAACAAAACAACTTTGAGATACCATCTTACATCTGACAGAATGGCTTAAATCAAAAACACCAATGATAGCCTATGCTGGAAAGGATGTGAAGTAAGGGGAACATTCATCCATTGTTGGTGGGAATACAAACTTGTGCAACCACTTTGGAAATCAGTGAGGCTGTTTTCAGGAAACTGGGAATCAACCTACCTCTAAATCCCGCAATTCTTCTCTTGGGAATATACCCAAGAGATGCTCAATCATACTAAAAAGTATTTGTTTGACTATGTTCATAGCAGCACTATTTGTAATAGCCAGAACCTGTAAACAACTTAGGTGCCCCTCTAAAGAAGAATGGATAAAAAGGTGTGACACATATATACTTTAGAGTTGTACTCAGTGGTAAAAAACAATGACATCTTGAGTTTTGCAAGCAAATGAATGGGAATAGAAAACTCTTTACTGAGTGAGATAACCCAGACCCAAAAAGAGGAATATGGTATGTACTCACTCATATGTGGATTCTAACCATAAACAAAGGACATTGTGCCTACAGTTCATGATTCTAGAGAAGCTAAATAAGAAGGTGAACCCCCCCCCAAAAAAATTAGGGTTTTTTCCTCCTGGATATTGGAAGTAGACAAGATTGCCGGGCAAAAGTTGGGGGTGGGGTGGGGGGAAGGGGAGAGTGGGAGAGAATAGGGAGAAGGGGAGGTTTGGGAGGAGCTTGTGGGAATGGGATGGTTGAGATGGAATAAGAGTGGGTATGGAAACAGGGAAGAAAATATCTTAACTAATAGTGCCATTTTACGAATGACAAGAGACTTGGCTCTAGAGTTGTTCCCAGGTGTCCAAGGGTATTTCTCCAGTTAGGTCCTTGGACAGCAGAGGAGAGGGTGCCTGAACTGGCCTTATCCTATAGCTATACTGATGAATATTTTGCATATCACCATAGAGACTTCATCTGACAATGGATGGAGATAGATACTGAGACCCACAGTGGAGAACTGAACTGAGCTCCCAAGGCTCAGATGAAGAGCAAAAAGAGGGAGAACATGAGAAAGTAAGTCAGGACCATGAGGGATGCGTCCATCCAATGAAACTGTGCAACTGATCTAATGGTAGCTCACCAAGGCCAGCTGAACTTGGACTGAACGAGTATGCGATCAAACCGGACTCTCTGAATGTGGCTGACAATGAGGGTGGACTGAGAAGCCAATGATAATAACACCGGGTTTTGAGTCTAGTGCAGGCACTAACTTTTTGGAGCCTATTCTATTTGGATGTACACCTTCCTAGACCCAGAATGAGTGTGGAGGGCCTTGAACTTCCCCCAGGGCAGGGCACCTTGATTTCTCTTAGGACTGGAGAGGCAGGGGAAGGGGGAGTGTGGTGAGTGGGATCGAAATGGGAGGATGGGAGGAGGTGGAAATTTTTAATAAATAATTAAATAGATAAAAATGAATAAATTTATATACACACACAGACACACACTGTTTGTACACAGACAACTCCAGCTCTCTGCCAAGTGAAATCTTGGGAATCCATGTCATTGAATGTATGTGTGCATGTATGCAACAACAGACAGATGTTCATATTGTATTGTTTAGATGATTGCCAATTTAAAATGCAAAGAGGGAAAATATACATATTATTTAAAATTAAAAAAAGAAATATTGACTTATATTAACACCATATAGGCTTCCTGCTGAGTACCAATGTGTAGAAGGGAGGCCCACTTGTTGGTTCCTGGCAGCTCAGCTAGCTCAGCCCTGAAAAAATCACACAGAAACTGTATTCATTAAATCATTGCTTGGCCCATTTGCTCTATCTTGTTATTTGTTAATTCCTACATATTAATTTGACCCATTTCTATTAATCTGTGTATCAACACTAGGCTGTGGCTTACCAAGTAAAATTTCAGCATGCCCAACTCCAGTAGCTCCATGGCTGTTCCCTCACTCCACCTTCTTCCTCCCTTCATTCAGCTTGTCTGACCTACCTAAATTCTGCACTATCAACTGGCAAAGGCAGTTTCTTTATTCATTAACCAATAAAACAACACATAGACAGAAAAACCTTCCATGCCACCCATGTTGTAGATTGATAGAATCAGCAGTATAAAATATAGGAATATGAGTACATCAACTTGTAACAGTGTCTTCTTTCAAAAATAGTACTGATAGAATGTTGGGACAAGGTCCTTAAATAAAGGTATGTGAGAAAATTTTTCTTAACTTGTGTCTCAGTTATGGTTTCTATGGCTGTAATTAAATACCATGAACAAAAAGTAAGTTGGGGAGCACAGGATTTATTTTGCTCACGCTTTAACATTGCTGTTCATCAATGGATGTATTCATGACAGGAAGTTAAACAGGACAGGGTCCTGGAATCAAAAGTTGATTTAGAAGTCATGGAGGGGAGTTGATTACTGGTTGGCTTCAATTGACTTGTTCAGCCTGTTTTGTTATATAATTCAGGAACATCAGGCCAGGAATTGTAATACCCACAATGGGCTTCATTCTCGCCATCAAAGAATCATTGAGAAATTCCCTTAGAGCAGGATGTAATGAAGGTATTTCTTCAACTGAGATTCCTACCTCTCTTATTACTTAAGCTTGTGCCAAGTTGACACATGAAACCAGCAAATAGGACGGATCCCTTATCAACATGACACACGCAATATATTACTATTAAGCTACAACACATCCTTTCTTATTAATTCACAATATCTTACAGGAAAATCATAAATATCATTTTTGGGGAGTTGGTTTTGAGACCGGGCTTCTCAGTGTAACTTTGGATCCTGTTCTGGAACTCTCTCTGTAGACCAAGCTGACCTTGAACTCACAGAGATCTCCCTGCCTTCCTGAGTGCTGGGATTAAAATCATCTGCCACCACCACCCGGCTTACTTTTTAGCTTTTATGGATTTTTGAGACAGGGTTTCTCTGAATAGCTTTAGAGCATTTCCTGGCACTTCATCTGTAGACCATGTTGGTCTCAAACTCACTGAGATTCACCTGTGTCTGCCTCTGGAGTGCTGAGATTAAATGCATGCACAACCACAACTTGGCATCATAAATAACCTTAAAAGTCACACAATCATTTTGCAAATTCAAACACACTAAAAATTCAGGCCTTTTAATACAGCCCATCTTGAATGCATTAGCAAATGTAAAAGTTGTGTGCTTATACTGTGTGCAGGTTACTATTAGTAAATTCATTGGAATAAGTATTTTCTAGTACATTATCAGAAACTCACTACCAACAAAAATCTGTTTGACCCATTTTGAATGAATAAATTGGAAAGATCAGTCAAAATGAAGAAAAATGCATGTTTATACACTTTTTTAAAATGACCAAATCTTGTAAGTGGGCATTAGAAAAAGAAAACAGCAAATCTCTTTTAAAATTTAAAGTCTTTTAACATTAAATGTCTCTCAGCCATGGGCTTCAGGAAAATACATTTTTGCTTCAAGAGCAGAAAAATCAAGGCATAGTCAATTTAAAGCAAAACCAAATTTCAATCATACAGTGTCTGAGATCCACTCATGAGCTCTGGAATTCTCCAAAAGGTTTGGACCACTTTTCTGACCCTGCCCTGTGCAGCACACACATCTTGTACAAGTTTTGTCATCTCTATGACACTGCAGTCAAAGAACTTCAGGCACTGGAGATTTATTTGAAAAGCTATGCTTCTTTAGGATCACATTACCATTTATGTAGAATAATTTTATTTGCATACACATAACACATCTAAGTTGTGTATATATATACAAATATGTAATATATTATATACACAAATATTATATATAATAGCTTTCTTTATAGAATTTTCATACAAACTTGATGTCAAACTGTCATATTTATACATAAATAATTTTTTTAGGATTCATTTGAAGAAGAGAATAAAACCAACTTTAATTGTCCATAGTTTTTATTTTTTTATTATAGCTGTGATAAAATAAGGAAATGAACAGGAATGGAACTTGTTTTTACAAACCTTGTGATTACATTCTCTTTGGAGACAGGGTACCACTAAGTTACTTGCCTTGAACTTGTACTCATCAGGTACAGCCTACTAAATAATTGGTTTAACAAGGCAACTTCAATATCTCTGTCTTAGATTTCTATAATTTGATATTTATTTAGATTTTCTAATCTAAATATATTCCTATGTTTGCATGTAATTTATTATCATTTAATAATTTTTATTGCAGAATAATGATATATACTAATACTAAATATGTAACTTTCAAAGCTCTGAATTTGAAGTCTTTTATATGAATTTTAAAGGCATATATCATAGATTATCTTGGCAAACAGACACATACACACAAAGATATAACATATAAATCTATATTAAATATCTATAGCATTAACCTTCTATCTGTCTGTCCATGTGTCTGTCTGCTTGTCTGTCTATTTTTCTTTCTATCTATCTATCTATCTATCTATCTATCTATCTATCTATCATCTTTCTGCATATTTATGAGCAGTATATATACTTTATTAACAAAATAAATCATTTCTTGGAGGGACTGAATCATCTGACATTTTGAAAGCTGGAGTGACATGGAAGCCTCTTATTAATCTGAGTGAGAAATAAATTGATGACATCAATAGCATGATCTTTTCAATCTGTTAGTATCTTAGAGCTTCATCAGATTTTTCATAACATATTAGTCAGAATGACATGGTATTTGGAAAGAGCCATTTCTATTTCAGTCTTTGATAATTTCCTGTGGATGACTCGGTTTGGAATTTAAATCATTTTCTGTACAGAGGCAGAGGACATAGATTAAGAAAATGAAAAATCAATTTGAGATGATTCTTTTTGTGTCATGTATTTCATTAAATGTATTTCCAATAGCTATCTGTTCAAAGGAAAAGATTCCTTACTCTGGTTTCCAAGTGTCAAGTCTCAGTCACTAAATAATATATTTAAAATAAGCTAAGTAATACGCTGAATTATTATTGTCTTCTTTTTTCAGTTTTTTATGAAGTAACTTTTTCTCATTATGTTCAAATTAACAAGGTTTACAGTCACAAAATAGTGGGTACTTTAATAAATATTTCTGCAATGTACTTTTTTCTTTTTCTCTCTGACACATTCCAATTTTATTTCTACTTCTGTGCAATGTTAACATAGTAAAATTGGTTACTTATTATCCTCTTCTAAGGATACCATTAAAAATCATATCATAATTGTCCAAATATGGAATAATTGTTTGAAAGATTTTTTGTGATTTTCATGTTATTTTGTATTGATGTTTAAAACTTTGACTTATAAATAAACTTATAAGTTCACAAACTGAAATTTCAATTTACTAGTTAAACTTAAATGAATACCAATTACATGTTTTTAAAGAGCTCATTAAAATGTCCTAGTACTTTTATAAACTCTCTGTAACCTTCTGCAACTGAATTAATGCTTGTTTATCTTTTCTCGTGTTTGGTATTTATGTTCCCTTTTTGTTTGCTTTCCAAATTTTTACATGCTTAAGAAAAAAGTTTTAGGATAAGTTTGACTATAATTATAAAAGGGCTGTAATTCAACTTTAAGATCTAAAAAAAAAAATCCTAGAGCCATGGTTACCAAATTCATACTTTCGGCCTAGAAATTTGTCTTAGAATCCATAACATGATTAATACTGCATAGCCTAATTCGTCAGTTGTATATATTTATCATTAAGTTCATGTTTAACATATTTAAAAGAAAACTTTGTATTTTCTCTCAATTTGGCAGGATATTCCCTGCAAACTGGAATTTCTAAGCAGAGTAAAATTGCATCATATTTCATTAAAACCTTTATTCAAAGACATTTGACAAAAATAGTCAGATCTCTTTCCCTAGTCATAAAAGTTCACTTCATTTGCAAAGCTATTATGTAAAAATTTAAAATATATATCAAATCTCATTTATTCTTATACCTTCAACTTTTCTTTGTTATCAAAAGTGACAATTATCTCTCAACTAGAATCAGTAAATTTCTCTAAACTACTGAGTCATCTGGCTTTTTGGACAATCTATTCTTATTATAGCCTTAATATAAATTGAATTTAAAATTTAAAATTCAAATTTGAAAAGTGAATTAAATGCATCTGCACTTCTCTTACTCAGGAGGCACCGGTTTAAGAAAAAAGCAGTCAGGATAACTATGGGCTAAATAGAGAGTTCAAAACCAAACCAATTTTGCATCAGAGTTTTTAGAAAAGCATATTAGAAGGATATATATATATATATGTGTGTGTGTGTGTGTGTGTGTGTGTGTGTGTGTGTGTACATATTGCTATGTACACATATATGATGTAATATGTCCTTCTGTATATGTGTTGCTTTGTATATATATATATATGTATATACAACAAATATATGTATATTTGTTGATGAATAAAGCTTTTAAAGCTGTTTCTGCCAAGGGCTTTGCAGAGTAAATTTAGGCAGGAAATGCAAACAGAATTAGAGAGAGAGAAAATAGGCAGAGTCAAGGAAACACCACATAGTCACTGAAAAAAATGCAAAAATATTACAGGTAAGTCACAGTCTCATGACAATACATATATTAATAGAAATGGATTAATTTAAGATGTAAAAGGAATATGCCTGAACCATTGACCAAATATGTGTTTATTATGGTTTCTGTGTGATTATTTGTAATTGGGCAGTCGTGAAATGAATGTGTGCTCTCTGTTTGCTTAATGGTGCCCAACGTTCAGTAACTGCAATCATGTAAAAATGAGAGAGCTTGGAAAGGGCTTCTAGACACAAAAGAAGAGAGTCAAACATGACTTCCTTGTAGTAGCACTGTCTTGAGTAGGTTTTCTTTGCTACAGGCAAGCAGAGGAGTGGCTTCCTGATTCAGTCTTATTGAGAAAATTCTTTGCAACTCTTTAAAGAGAGTCTGGTGTAGGAGGTCATTTTGTATTTGTGTTGCTTTCATTGGCTATTAAAGAAATTGTCTTTGCCTTTTGATAGAGCAGAATTTAGATATGTGAAGTACACCAAATTGAATACTGGGAAGAAGGGCAGTGTGGCAGATGTCATGGATCTCCTACCTGGGATGGACGCCAGTTAGAATCTTGCTGGTAAAGCACAGTCATGTAGCAATGCACAGATTGATGAAAATGGGTTGAATTAGGATGTAAGAGTTGAACAATGGGAAATTGGAGCTAATGGGCCAGGCAGTAATTTAATTAATACAATTTCTGTGTGGTTATTTTGAATGTTAAGCTAGCCAGTGGGTGTGACACAGCCTGCTCTCTTAAAACAAGAGTCCCCTACCAAACTGTTAAATGCTGTTTATTAAAAGATAGTGGCATGTTTCTTGGTGGATTCATGGACTTTGAAACTCCTCAGAGTTGTAGCAACAAACATGGTTCTTCTTAGTACCTCCACCATGAAGATAGATTCTCAGAAATCTAAGGATTGGGGCAGAGACAGCTGATGAAGCTGTTGCTTGAATACCAGCCATTCTTCTGAGCATATTAAAGACTCATGTGCTCAGAAAAAGACAAATATATACAGTAAAGACAGATTAAGGTTGAAAAAAACCTCTAAATGTTTTAAAGTATATTTAAACTTATATATAAGCTTGGGAGAGAAAAGAAAAAGAATAGAGAAAGTCCTTAAAGTATAGTTTATCTGTGACTTGGGGAACACACCTTAAATCCCAGAACTTGGGAGACAGAGGTAAGAAGAATGTGGGGCCATTCTAGTCTAGAGAGTAAAATCCAGGATAGCCAAAGATACACAGAAAAACACTGTTTCACAAAACCAAAAATAAAAGAAAATAAAAAGAGTAAACAATAAAAACCCTGTAAAGATGGAAAATACACAGAGAATCTTGATGCTGTATTTTATTGGTTTGTCTTTGAATTGCTTGGCTGCTGAGAATGGAAGAGCAGCTGATAAAAGACATTTGATTGTATATGCTCCTGGTTTAATCCAACCTATTTATGTTGAAAATATCTTGATATTAAAATTTATGTCAAAGATATGTAAATTTGGACAAGAGATTTTGCTTTTATTTCCACAGTAAATGAGAATCTGTGGATTCATTCTGAGTTAAGGAAAATCAGTATTCTTTGAGGAAGACTCCATGAAAAATCTCCAATATGAGCAAACAGCACAGATGACCCAATGTCTTGGAGTGCCTCTGTTGCAACTTCCCCTGAGTTCTGCATTCAGAAGAGTTTCAAAGTGACTGGTTAAGGTAATCCAGTCTCACAAAATATTCAGATCAGGATATGACCATAATCATAAATTTTCTTTGTGTCCTCATAAGATTATCAGCTCCCCCAAATATCAGGAAGTAGTAACCTAAAAAAACTGCAATGTAATGTCAAAAAAAGGGTGATAGATATTTGTCTTTATTTAAATGGTTGGTGAAAGTTTGTTATTTATAATTGTCAGGAAGAAAGCTAAATAAGGATGATTAGATTCAGAGTTCTTCTTTGAAGAAAAAGAGAGAAAACATTGTGAGAAAATGCTTTTTTAGACAGTAAAGTTTTGGCACTCATATTAGTTTAATAAAAACATTGATTTCCCAGTATTCAGCCAAGAGGTGTAGGTGGGGCAAACAAACTAGGAGAATTCTGGGAGAGGAAAGACACAGTGTCAGTTATAAGGCAGATGAAGAAGAACCAAGATGAGAATTTCTTATTGATAAAAGGTACCAAGTCACATGGCTAAACATACACAGAAATTATGGGTGAATTTAAGTCATCAGAGCTCATTGATAATGAGCCTGAACAATAGGTCAAACAATTTCTAATTAATACAAGGCTCTATGTGCTTATTTGCGACTGAATATCTGTGGAACTATGCCAGACAGAAACTTCTGTCTACACATATATTTACACACACACACAAACACACACGTGTGTGTGTAATGTGTTATACCTACACAAACATAAATATACATGCACTTTTACCTAGATACAAAGACACACACATAGAAGTATATAAGTGTGTATATTTGGGTTTCATTATAATGGCTTACAGGCTATTATATTATGGTTTCTATTGCTGTGACAAAACACCATGACCAAAAACAAGGTGGATAAGAAAAGGCTTATTTGAATTACCCTTCTACAGCAGTTTTCACTATAGAAGGAAATCAGGGCAGGCACTCTAACAGGGCAGGCTCATAGAAGTGGGAACAGATCATAGGCCATGGAGTGGTGTTGCTTACTTATTTCCTTACCCTGACTTGCTCAGCCTAATTTCTTTTTTTTTAAGTTTATTAAATTATGAAAGTTTTCATTTCCGCCCCTCCTTCCAACACCCTCCCACTCCTCCCTCCCCCTCTTCCTCCCTCTTCATCCCTAAGAGCAGTCAGGGCTTCCAGCCCTATGGGAAGTTCAAGTTCCTCCCCACTCCTTCCAGGTCCCTGAAGGTGAGTATTCGAACAGACTGGATCCCAAAAATCCAGCATATGCAGAGGAAACAAGTCCCAGTGTCATTGTCAGTGGCTTTTCAGAAAGGCTCCGGACCAGCCACATTGAGAGATCTGTCCACATTCAGAAAATCTGGTTGGATCACATGCTCGTTCAGTCCCAGTCCAACTGGCCTTGGTGAACTCTCATTAGATCAGTCCCCTTGTATCAGTGGGTGATCGTACCCCTCGCGGTCCTGAGTTTTTTTCATGTTCTTCCTTTTTCTTCCCCTCATTTGGACCATGGGGGGCTCAGTCCGGTGCTCCAATGTGGGTCTCCATCTGTATCGCCATCCATCGTCAGATGAAGGATCTATGGTGATAAGAAAAATCTTCATCAGTATGGTTATAGGCCAAGGCCGGTTCAGGCACCTTCTCCTCTGTCTAGAGAACAGTCTGGGGATCTCTCCTTGGACCTGGGATCCCATTTATAATCAAGTCTCCTGTAAACCATAAAATGACTCCCTTAGTTGAGATATATTCTTCCCTAATCTCATATCCATCCTTCCTCCCTCCCCTCATCCCAGTCCACCTAGCTTTCCCCATTCCTCCACTACTCCCTTCTCTCTAACCCTCTCCCCTTCCAACAACCCTCCCACCCCCCCCATGCACCCGAGTTTACCTGGGACTCTTGTCTATTTCCTACCTCCTGGCAGATAGCTACATGATTTTCAACAGGTTCACCTTCTTATTTAGCTTCTCTAGGATCACGAATAATAGGCTCAAAGACCTTTAATTATGGTTAGAAACCACATATGAGTGAATACATACCATATTCCTCTTTTTGGGTCTGGCTTACCTCACTCAGTAAGGCGTTTTCTATTTCCATCCATTTGCATGCAAAATTCAAGATGTCATTGTTTTTTACCGCTGAGCAGAACTCTAATGTGTATATGTTCCACACCTTTATTAACCATTCTTCTATTGAGGGGCACCTAGGTTGTTTCCAGGTTCTGGCTATTACAAATAGTGCTGCTATGAACATAGTTGAACAAATGCTTTTGTGATATGATAGGGCATCTCTTGGGTATATTCCCAAGAGTGGAATTGCTGGGTCCTGAGGGAGGTTGACTCCCAGTTACCTGAGAAACCGCCACACTGATTTCCACAGTGTCAGCCTAATTTCTTAAAGAAGCAAGGACCACCTATCATGTACTGGGCCCTCCCCCACCGATCACTAATAGAGAAAATATTATATTGCTGTTTCTCATGGAGGTATTTCCTCAACTCAGATTCTTTGTTCTCTGATGACTAGCTTGTATGAAGCTGACACATAAATTCACCTAGTATAGTTATCATTCAACTCATCCTACAATGGCTGTAACCTAAAAGAAAAATCCAAAAATGCAGGAGTTGCTTAGTCCTAGTGGCTGGATTTCTCAGTTGATCCTCAGTATATCTTGGAATCTCAGAGAAATAGTCTCTAATACTAGTTCAACAAGACTTAGGGAAAGCAGGTAAACAACAAAAGTGTCTTCCTTACTTGTCTTTTATACCAATTAATACTAGAAGATGTGACACAGATTTAGTGATATAAAATGATGAAAGCTCTTCTTTTGCACATCAAGTTATCTGGATTCCTGGAGGATCTTCCTACTTCAAATGATTCAATTAACTAAAAATCTTTAACTGGTAGACCCAGCTCCTTGTATCTTTAGTTAACTACAGATATAGTCAAGTTGACTGACAAGATTTCCATGACATACAACCCTCTCAATTTTGTAAATTGAGACTCATGGTCTGTATGAATTCAGTTAACAGATATTTTGAACATTATTTCCTACACTTCAAATACTATATAAAAAATATACCAAAAGTTGAAAATATAGAACACAACTATACCAACATAAAATAAAAATATTCGCTATTAACAATTTCCTGTATAATTCAAGTTTTATTTTTGAACAACAAAACAGTGAAACTGTCATGTATTGGCAATATATACACATGAATCTAATGACCAGTTTTTCAACTCCATTATAAATTAATTCCACTTGAATGGTAAATATCTCTCATTACAACATAATCTTTATTTTTTTGCTTGAGTTAAAATTCAACATTGTGCTCTTATGCATTTATAATATTGTGGGGAAAATATCATTCTTAATGTAGACGTTAATAAATGCATCAATGAAACAGTTAATAGTAAATATTTCTATTATACATTGGTATAGTTGTGTCCTGTACTTTGAAGTTTTGCCATTAAAACTTATTCTAAATATCACATTAGTTTTTATCTTTAGTATTTGAGCATTTTTTGATTTTTAGATTTCATGTTAATCATACTATTCATCTTAAAGCCAACTAAGCATTGAAATTCCTCTCTTAAAATTTTATCCCTAACACATGATCTTGACTTTAACTCAACTAGTTACTTAACCTTTGATGTTTTATGTTAAATTTTGCAAGTTCATTTTTAAAAGTTTATTTACCTACTGGCATCACCATGAATATTGTAACATTTATACAGGTAATTGATTTTCTTTTACATAAAAGAAATTATGGTTTAATGTTTTAAACTTATTATTGTGTGTGAATGTGGTCAAGTATGTGTCAAGAGCGTGTATGTAGTCCAGAAGACAACTTTCTCGAGGCAGATGTCTCCTCGGTTGTAGGCTCAAGGGTTTGAATTCATGTCATTTGTCTTGCAAAGAAGTTCGTTCATCCAGTAGGCCATTTCTCTGTTGCTTGATTCTATTGCCGTCAATAGATTTCTGTAAATAACTTGCAATATATTTATATTAATTTGTGTTAATTATGAGCATTATAAATATTTTTCAACATGTAGGCAGTCCTCTATTTTGCTCACGGAATTTTCTGTGGAATAGAGATAATTAATGTAAAGTACTCAGTTCTCTTCATTTTTATCTGTATGGTTAGTTCTTTTAAGGATTTGTTAATAATTGCTTTCCTCAGCTCTTCTTGAACAAGGTCCTTCAGATATACACTGTGGTCTTCTTTATAACTAATGACAGTGACCATAGCCTTTTCTTTTCTCACATCAAGATCACAAAAGGCTTGACAGGCCCTCCGTGCCTTATCGATTGGCAAATACCATTGAGACAGCTTTAACATCCTGCAGACTCTACACTCTTTCAAAAGTCTACTAGGCAATTTCCCAAACCAGTGTCCTACAAGATAAATGTCCTATGGTTTACACAAAGGACACCAACCTCTTGAGAGAGACCTTTACAATTTTCATTGACACCAATCCTTTCAAGTGACTCCTTGCTGCTAAATTAAAAACCATCTCCTTTGATGTAGTAGTGTATAACCTTTGACAACCTCGCTCTTGATTGTGCTCTCCTTTCCTTTGCTAGGCTCACTCCATTGAATTTCTCCTATAACCTACAGACTTATACACCAGGATAGATTTTACCACATACACATAACTAAAAAAAAAAAAGATATGATCTTTGAATCCCAAGTCTGTATTTTCTTTTCATTGACCAATAAAGCAAAGGAAATTAATAACTTAATGTTTTCATTTTCAAAACATGTAATTAAGGATATGAAAATTCCAATATTTTTTTCAATCACATTAATTTAACTTCAGTATAGTTCTTTTTACAATTGTATATTAACACTTACTTACAAAATCTACGAGATGATGAAATTGGTGCAAGTAAATTTGAAAAATCTGAAAGTTTCATTTAACTTACTTAGTAAAAAACCAAAAAAGATACTTAGGATAATCTTCAGATAGAAATTTTGAGGATCGGGTAGTTTCACTTAAATATATCATTTTCATTTTGCAAAATTTTCAGTGAATAAAACTAATTGCTAAGTGCTATTGTCCTTTAAAATATATTTTATTTCTCATAAAACCATAACCTAAAAATGGTGTAATTACTTCAAATTATAGTAGGCTTCATAATTTGCCAGTGTTGTAAGAACCAAATTATTTTTACTGTCCAGAATATAATTACCTTCCTTGCACCCTCACCCAGGACTTCACAATCATTTTAAAAGGACTTATGCAATAAATGAAGACATCATAAATTATAGACTTACTTAACAAATAATGTGGACAATTTTCATTTTAATTCACTTACTATGAAGAATGTTTCACTTCAATGAGTTCATTATTTGGGGCATTTTTTTCCTATGAAACTTTTCATAAGTAATTTAATGACATAACATTATTCTAATGTTTTTGTTCATATTTCATATCAGATAGTTAAGATAACCCAAATAATTCATCATTTTATTACTAAAGTATAAATTTTATAGATGGTGTTCAATAATATCATATTAGCCAATAATTGCAGAATATTCTAGAATTATAAATATAAAAATGTCTATTAAAAGTTCTCCATTGATAAAATTCACCGCAACGTTCATCCAATATATTTAATTCAGATCACATTTCAATTCAATTACATATAGAAAATGTAATGTATATAGAAAATTCAATATAACTGTGCCTATCCATAGAATACACTGCCTAGAAAAAATGAAAAAAAAGAAAATCAAGAAGGAACTTCTTTTAGTTAAAATGTTTGTCAATCGTATTGCATAGATGAACAAATACGTACTTCAATGATATGTTTGTCAGTATGTACTAGCACATAGGGAAGTTACTCATAGCCAGTACAGTAATTTCAGCACATTTGTCTATGTCTTAACATATAATTGGTTCATAATGGGTGCTATAGTGCAAAAATTGTGAATTATTTCTTTCAGGCATATTCTCTTCTTGTTTCATGTTCCATATAAAATTTAGTATGCATTACTACTTGTGTTCTATTTTATCCCATTAAGAACAACTTTCTGTTCACAAAGCATTCTCCTCTTTGCTGGCTCAAGAACTTGTAGAAGTCTTGTCAAACCCATAAAATAAATAAAAAGGCTTCTATGGAATATCTGCAAAGCCATATGAGCAATTATGCATTTAATGTGTAAAAAACCTTCAAAGGGTTTGCAATATTTTTAATTGTGTTAGGCTTTGATACTTCATCAATAAATTACTTTTTCTGTTTTCTGCTTTGTTGTACTTTGCAGCAATCTTATCCAATGATCAGTATTTAAGTTTAAATGTATTACCAATAATTTGTTGCTCTTTTTATATTGCTATTCCTTGTTGACTGTGCAGTCTCTGTTTCTCATATTGCATCAAACAAACTAAATTGAAAGTTCAATACGTAGGACTTCAGTGATTCTCTCATATATTTAAACAATGATTGAATGTGCTCTGTCCTCATTTAAAACAACAGTTCCCTTAAACATATCTGTGTCATTCTTAAGACTTAACAAGCATCATCAGAAATTTCCAACATGCAGCCCTTAATAGGATTTTCTTTTTTTTTTTTTTTTTTTTTTTTTTTTTTTTAATAGGATTTTCTTAAGCTTGATTGTTTATAAAACAAATATTTATTAAAGCTTCCTTGAATTGGAACATTTTACATCTCTTGTCACAGTCCAATTTGTATGCTTAGTTACAATAATATCAAGCCTAAAAGATTTTTTTTTTCTAAACAAAGAGGATTTATTTTTAAGGCATGAAAAGAAGCTCAGTAGCAGGAAGCTCAGGTTTGTACATGAACCTAACCTAACAGGGAGCTAGGATATTTCCAACTTTGAATTCTTCTGTTCTTAAAATGTGGATGCTTTCATGTTCAAGAGTATCCGGTGGTCACTGAGGACATGCTGGCTGCCAAACCAGTTAGACAGGCAGAAGGGCAGAAGGTGAAAAGATGAAGAGATTCTTGCTACAACATTGCCTTTCATTATTAATGTGTTATCTCACCCAGATATTTCTGCCTACATATGTATCTCACTGGATAGAATTATGTCATACCATTACTGTAGCTCCTAAAAATCTAAGAAATTAGCTAATTTTACTTTGGCATGTTAATATCTTAAATTAATTTTAAGTATTGTGAGAAAACAGTGGATCTTGTTTAGGTCATCAATTATTTTATGTACTTGAGATAACTATCAAGTTATGTAATGAAAAGAAAAAATCTACATGTCAAGATATCTTGGAATATTTTAGCCTTATTCACACTATCAACCATATATACACCATATGTTTATAAATATTTATAAATAATTTTGAATTCCAGAAGGAATTTAAAGAGCTTCACATTCCTGCTATATATCCATTGTCACATAGAATATTATTGATACTGATGAATTAATTTGTGTTCTCCAGCCTCTGATTTTTAATAAACCTTATCTTTCACATTTATCACAGAAACAAAATGAAATTGAGAACTTTCAAGTTAGAGCACTAAAATTTTCTACTTTAAATATATTTCTGTTATATTTTTGATTAGATTCTTTTCAGTATGCATTACCTATAATCATCTAATTTATAAACCATAATTAATGATTTCATCAAGTGTCCCAAAAATTTTAGTAGTTCTTATGTTGTGCAATGAGTTCACAAGACTATTCCTTTCAAATTGCAGATATCACAGAGAAATACCTCCTCTAGTAGATGATGAAAATTATGACACATTATCTCTTCATCTGTAATATTTGGGTCATTTTCCATAGACACTAATGAGGTTTAGGTTTGAGGCATGTAAAAGACATGTGTGGTAGCTAATTTTAATTTTGATATTACTTGATGACTGATTTTTACCTAATACAATAAAATTATTTACCAATCCCCTTCATAAATTGTCAGTGCAGAAGCACATAAAAGCATCTTAATATTATTCCCATGAATCCCATCCTGTGCAGGGATCCTTCATCTGGCGATGGATGGCGATACAGACGGAGATCCACATTGGAGCACCGGCCTGAGCCCCCCAGGATCCAAATGAGGAGCAGAAGGACGAAGAAAATGACGAAGGACTGCGAGGGATGCTATCACCCACTGATACAAGGGGTCGGATCTAATGAGAGTTTACCAAGGGCAGTTGGACTGCGACTGAACGAGCACGTGATCCAACCAGATTCTCTGAATGTGGCCGGATTCTCTGAATGTGGCTGGCCCGGAGTCTTTCTGAGAAGCCATGGACAATGACACTGGGACTAGTTTCCTCTGCATATACTGGATTTTTGGGATCCAGTCGGTTTGGATACTCACCTTCCTGGACCTGGAGGGAGGGGGGCGAACTTGAACTTCCCACAGGGCTGGAAAACCTGACTGCCCTTAGGGGCAAAGAGGGAGGAGGAGGGGGGGGGGAGTGGGAGGGTGTTGGGAAGAGGGGCGTAAATGGAAACTTTTATAATTTAATAAAATTACTGTCAAAAAAAAAGAAGCACATAAAAGCATCTTAATATTATTCCCATTGTAAAATTTTCTAAAGGTTATAAATCTATAGGTTATTTATGTGAGATCTTCCTCTGCTTGTTGTGAATATATATATATATATATATATATATATATATATTAGTCTATGTATATATATATATATAGGCTATTAAGAAAATGGACTTTAATATAAGATGTAAGAGTTAGATAATAAGGAGCTTGAGCTAGTAGGCCAGACAGTGTTGTAGGTAATACTATTTCTGTGTTATTTTCAGGTCTGGGTGGTCAGGAAACCAAAATGCAGTCTCAACTTTCAAAAGTACAGTCTCTCTTTCCAGGTTATATATCACCTGTGGGAAAAAATCTAAGTAAAATTATTCTTGTATGGAAACACTGCAAGATTATTGAATGTGTAACATTTCTCATTCTAAATACATGTGTTAATTAAATTTACACATATCCAATGAGATATTTTGCATATAATAAAGTATATATAGCAGGAAATCAGGAAATTGGCGTTCATGACCACTTCCTAAACAGAACCCCAGTAGCACAGACAATAAGAGAATCAATGAATAAATGGGACCTACTGAAACTGAGAAGCTTCTGTAAAGCAAAGGACACTCTCAGTAAGACAAAAAGGACACCTTCTAACTGGGAGAAGATCTTCACCAACCCCTCATCAGACAACAGTCTGATCTCCAAAATATACAAAGAACTCAGGAAACTAGACACTAAAACTCTAATTAACCCAATTAAAAAATGGGGTACTGAACTGAACAGAGAATTCACAACAGATGAACTTCGAATGGCCAAAAGGCACTTAAGGTCATGCTCAACCTCCTTAGCGATCAGGGAAATGCAAATCAAAACAACTTTGAGATACCATCTTACACCTGTCAGAATAGCCAAACTCAAAAACACCAATGATAGCCTATGATGGAGAGGATGTGAAATGAGGGGAACATTCATCCATTGTTGGTGGGAATGCAAACTTGTGCAGCCACTGTGGAAATCAGTGTGGCGGTTTCTCAGGAAACTGGGAGACAACCTCCCTCAGGACCCAGCAATTCCACTCTTGGGGATATACCAAGAGTTGCCCTATCATATTGCAAAAGCATTTATTCAACTATGTTCATAGCAGCACTATTTGTAATAGCCAGAACCATTTGAGTGTTGTTTATGGAAACACTGTTGCAGCTTGCTTCCTGCCAAGGACCTTAAAATGACATAGAATTGTGGCAAAAAAAGACCTTCTCCATATTCCTTAGCAAATTAAAGACCCATGAGGTCAGAAAAAGAGAGATATACAGTCAATAGAGATTCAAAGAGGCAGAAAACCTCTAAATTGTTAAAGGTTAAACTTCTCAAAGTAAAAGTAAAAAAAGAAAATAAAGAGAGTAGGTTATAGTGGCACATGCCTGTAGGATTTTCCTGGGAGGCAGAGACAGATGGATCTCTGTGAGTTCAAGTACAGCCTGGTCTACAGAGTTATTCCAGGACAAAGATATACAGAGAACCTGTATCAAAAAGTAAAAGTAAAAATAAAAGAAATAGAGGTTAATATAAAGCCACATAAAGATGGAAAATACACAGAGTGTCTTGCTCTCTTTAAATTGTGTTAATTCTGAAGAAGGAGCAAAGGCTGCTAAAGGATATTTGTTTATAAATGCTGCTGAACTAATTCAAGACAGGTATTTTTAAAATACCTTGACTTCAAAATTGAAATCAAAAGGTGTATTACCATGGAGAAGAGATTTTTCTTTGTTTCCACAGAAAATGAGAGTCTCTGGATTTATTCAGTGCGGCGCGCTTCCTGACTAGCAGGAATGAATGCCACAAAAACGAGAATTCCTTCCCTGATCACGTCTTTATTCGGAGCACTTGATTGAGGAAAATTGGGGGAAGGGAAGAGAGAGTAAGGACAGAGAGAAAGCTTAGAGAGAGAAAGATGAGAGAGCGCAGGGACGAGAGAAAGATTTAGCCAGAGAGCACCTAGAGAACCTAGAGAGAAAAAATCAGAGAGGAAGCAGAGCCCAGAGGCAGCTGCTTTTCTAGGGTGAAAGGCTTGAATGCTGATTGGTTGATGCCATTCTGCTAGGGCCCAAGGCCACAGGACAGGTCAGGAAACCACATCTCTGAAATGCAAAACAAGGCTCCAAGCAAACTGGCCTTGACGGTAACAACAAAGGATTTGTATACCTCCAGGCTGTAGGACTATCTTGCCAAAGCGACATCCTGGCGGCTCCCTACAGCTCCCCCTTTTATTGTCTTTAAGAGCAATAAGGCAAAACTATTTTCCAATCTGGTCCCCACATTATGATGTGTGGACTGATTAAAGAAAAGAAAAGCAAGATACACCCTCCGCCAATGCATACCTTCCTCTGTGCCTTGGGACTATCTGGTCCCTAGAGGGTGCAAAGGCTATGCATGGCTAATTGCCTATGAGCTCTTTAAGGCTGAGAGCCAAACTTGGGATGAGGATACACATTCCAAGGCTGCCAAGGCCTATGCCACAAAGACCTTGTCCCTCCTCACTTGGGCTAGCAGGTAGCACACCAATCAAAGACATACAGCACTTCCACCTAGACACAGCATGCCAGGAATATCTCTGCTCCCACCCATCCCTAAGGAAGGAAAAGGCAAAATAGAGTCAGTCAGAAAATTGTTAAGAGATAAGAGGTTGCACAGGGTGCTGCTCAAGGCGATAACGTGAAACAGCTGCTCTTGACACCGCCCAGAGGGTCATCTCTGCTGTCTCCGCATGAATCTTCCACAGCAGGACACTCAGCATCCACTGGATCATCTTTCTTCTTTATTTCTCTTGTCAGTCTCGCTGGCATCCAGATGTATGTCAGCATTTCTAGAAAAACATAAACAAAACTCTCCTCCCAAATTAACATTTAAGAGTATTAAAAACTCAGTGTAAAAATTCAGCACAGTCAGTACTGGAAGTAGGCTGGTTTTGAACTTAGAGACCTGCATGTCTCTGTTCCAAAGAGCAAATCTTGTTTGCCTGTGCCATTACAGCAGGCCTTAGAATTAGACAGAATTGCTTTCAAACAGAGCATGTCTGTCTGCTGCTGTTTTTCCAGCAATATTTTGAATTAAAAATTAAGTGTAAAGAATGCAAGAGAAATCCTTTCTCTGGGGGAAGCTGTCACTGCTAGTCCCCCTCTTTTGTCTAAAACCAAATAGTTGTCACTGGGAATTGAACTTGCAACCTCAGGAAGAGCAGGCAGTGCTCTTAACCTCTGAGCCATCTCTCCAGTCCCCCATTCAGATGGAAAAACCTCTAGGTCTACTGTAGCAGCTGCTCTTTGTTGAAGGGGAAAGCGGGTGGGGGGGGAGAGCAAGGGGGAGAGGACAGGCAGGAGAAGGTGAGAGAGAGGGGGTGAGAGAGGAAGTGAGAGAGAGAGAGAAAGGCCCAGAGGCAGCTGCTTTTAAAGGGTGGAGGGACTCGGAAACTGTCCTGATTGGTGAATACTATTCTGCTGGTGCCCGGGGCTTTGGGATAGGCTAGGAAACCAAGGCTCAGTTGTGCATGTGCAGGCAAGGGCACTCAACCCCACCTGACTTTGCCAAATATGGACTTGTATACCTCCAAGTTGTAGGACCACCTGTGCCATCTCGTAATGGCGATTTCTCCAGGTGGCTCCTTACACGTTCCCTTAACCTGTGCCTTTTTATATGTGAATTGAGTCCATTGATATTAAGCAATATTAATGACCAGTGGTTGTTAACTCCAATTATTATTATTTTTTTTTGGTGGTAGTGTTTCTGTGTTTCCCTTCTTTGAACTGTGTTGGTGGAGGTCTTTCAGATGTCTGTGCTCTTGTGGGTATTGTTGGCTTCCTTGGGTTGAGGCTGTTCTTCTAGTACTTTGTGAGGCTGGGTTTGTGGAAACATATTGTTTAAATCTGTTTTCGTCATGAAATATCTTGTTTTCTCTATTGATGGTGAATCATTTCTTTGCTGGGTATAATAGTCTGGGCTTGCATCCACCTTTATCCAAGACCTTCTGGCTTTCAAGGTTTCCATTGAGAAGTCAGGTTTAATTCTGATAGGTTTAACTTTATATGTTACTTTACCTTTTTCATTTGCAACTCTTAATATTCTTTCTTTATTCTGTATGTTTTGTGTTTTGATTATTATATGGCAAGGGGATTTTTTTGATCCAGTCTATTTTGTGTTCTTTAAGTTTCTTGTACCTTCTTAGGACTATCCTTCTTTAGAATGGGAAAGTTTTCTTCTATAATTTTGTTGAATATATTTTCTGGGGCTTTGAACTGTAAATCTTCTCCTTCTTGTACCTCTATTATTCTTAGGTTGAGTTTTTTCATGGTGTCCCAGATTTCCTGGATGTTTTGTATTAAGAATTTGTTGTATTTGTTGTTTTTTGATCAATGAGTCTATGTCTTCTATTGTATTCTCAGCACCTGAGATTCTTTCTTCTGTCTCTTGTATTCTGTTGGTTATATTTGTCTCTGTAGTTCCTGTTCATTTACCCAGATAGTCCATATCCAGCCATCCCTTATTTTGTGTTTTCTTTATTACCTCCATTTTGGTCTTCAAGTCTTGAACTGTTTCCTTTACCTGTTTGATTACTTTTTATTGTTGTATTGTGTTCTTTGATATCTTTGAGGATTTTATTAATTTTTTCTAACTTTTATTTGTCTTTTCTTTCATTTCTTTAAGGGAGTCTTTCTCTTCCTGTTTAAGGGTCTCAATCAGTTTCATAAGGTTATGTTTAAAGTAATTCTACTTCTGTGTTAAGATGTTCAAGCCTTCTTGCTGTGTGTTTCCTGGATTCTGGTGTTAACATGTTGCTTTTCAGGATCTTGAGGAATTCTTGCATTGGTTCATTCCCATCTCTTCTTTAAAATGAGGCCAGCATAGTCTTGGCATCTTGGTCCAATCTTTGCGTGGTTTATTGTGTTCTTTGGAGTTTTTCTTGGTCTGCCCTCTCTTAGGTCTCCTCAGTACTGGAGCGGGCTCTCAGATCCCCTTTGCTCTGAAACAGGCTGTGCTGGGGGATACAAGGACCCTGCGGATGAAAAGGTCTGCTTGAGGGGCAGGGTGGATGGGGTAAAGAAAGCCAGCAGTCAGGAACATACCCTGTTGTATGGCCAGAAATGCTTAGGGAATTGGAAGTGGCCTGGACTCAGTTCCGTGGGACTGTCTTGCAGAGAGGCCACTCACTCAACTCTCTGGATCAGCTCAGCATGGTAGCAGGGTTTCTTGCTAGGCTCCAAGGACCTCACAGAAAAAAAGAGGACTTTGGAAGCAGGGTGGGACAGTACAAAGAAGCCCTAGTGGTAGGAACACTCCCCACTGTTTCCCAGGACCCCTCAGCACCAAAGAAGGCTAAGTTGGGAGAGTTAGGAGATGCAAGGACTTTGCAGCTGAAAAGCGGTGCTTGGGGGCAGGGAGGAATGTGCTAATGAAAGCCAGCAGTAGGGAACACACCCTGCTGGATGGCCAGAAAAACTTAGGGAATTGGAAGGGGCCTGAATTCAGTTCCCCAGAACTGTCAAGCAGTGCAGCCACACATTCACCTCTCTGGATCCGCTCAGAATGGAAGCAGGGCTATCTACCTCTTAAAATGTAAATGTTAGAAATCCCTCTTTTGAAATATAGATCCCATAGAAATGAATTGATCCTAGCTTAACACATAGATATAGTAAGAATAAGACATTATATTGCAGGTAATATTGTTCTTTAAAAAAAGATAATAGGTTGGGATGCCCCGAGCGGCCTGCGAGTCAGACAGAGGCTGCCGCCGGAGCAGTGCAGGTTCCCCAGGCAAGCGGCAGAGTCAGGCGGCTGGATGCGGTGGACAACAGAGCAAATGGACATAAGGCTATATATAAAGCTAAACATTTATTACTTAAAGAAGAGGAAAACAGAGAGATATAAAGAGAAACATAGGGAGAGACAGAGGGGACAGAAAAGAGAGTGAGACAGGGGACAGAAAAGAGAGTGAGAGTTAAGATGGCAGGGAGGAGGTCAGAAGTGGCTGGGAGTGGGCGTGGTTAGCTCTTAAAGGAATAACAGGTAATATGGATTATCAGCTTGACATGATCTATAATATACTAGAGAGAAATATTTGTACATGTTTCTTAGGATTTTCTTTTAGTCTCTTAACTAAGTTGTGAAGCCATAACATAGCTGTGAGCAATTATATAACGTGGCATATATTCCTGAAAATAATTAAAAAGAAAGAATGAACTGAATAAAACGATTCAGAGTTTCTTCTTCCTAATTGCATCCATAATCACCTCCTACTGCCATACATTTCCTGTCATGGTAGACTGTTCAACTTAAAACATTATTTCTTTAAATTAAATTGACTGTTTTGTTGTGACAGCATTGATAAAATTAATGAATACATACCATGGCTTAAAACAAAAGTTTTATTTAAAATCACAAAAAGAATTAGATATCTTATCTTCAGGAAAAACTATCTGTTAGAATATAGGTGTAGAGATGCAATAATATCTATATGTAGGAAACATAAGTGTTTGGGATAAAATTTGTCAACATAAATAGAATAAACAGAAAATCAAACAGATTTTGCTAACACTAAAAAGGATCACTGAGATAATGGAAATTATTTTATTTATCAAATGAGTCAATGTAACTGACAAGTTTAAAGTGAAACAAAAGCATACACTGGAACTTACTAAATTATAGATTTAATTATTTCATTTTGTATTTATTTCAGTTTATTTTAAAGTTTGTGAATTTCATGGTAAAAATTAGTATTTTAGCAGGAGTTTGTTTCCTATATGTAATTAACGGCATAAAAGTCATAGAAAAATAAATCCATTCCAAGAATGGTAGAACATATGCAATGTTTCTGCCTGTGGAAGTCTATGGTGCTGCAGCCAGCACAGCCTGGATAGTCGAGACTGGAGGGGGGTGGGGGGAGGTGCCAGGATTGAGACACAGAGGCTTCTTTTCAGGTGGAAGAACAGCAACCTTTATTTTGCCCAGCAAGCTTTTATACCTCTACTCTTTCTGTGGAGACCCACCGGCCACAAAGAACACAAATATCCTTGTCAATTATAGACCACAAGATAGTTCCACTGTCAGTCAGGGATAGTGAGGGCAGCTGGATCACAACAACTCCCCCCATTTTATTTTATAATACCTTGACTGTCATGGGGAATAGCCCTTGAATATTCCTTGTCTTAAGTAGCATCCTGCCCCCAAAGTATTGCCAGTCCATGGCTACCCAGACACATAGCCCTAAACCAAGTATCCCCAGGACTGACAGTGCCAAGGAGCCAGACCAGTGCTGCAACCATATAGCATGTACTAACTGGGTGTTAAAAATCAACAAAAGCAGTATTCCAAACCCCTCTCATATGTCAATTGAGTTCTCTAACAGTAGCAGAAGCATGCAATACAGTGCCATGAGTAACACATATAACATAATTAACTGTTGAAAAGTCCAAAGATAGTCCACTTGTTCCTAAACCAGAGCTACTTGTTGGTTCAGGGTCAATATGCCCAATTGAATTTGTCCAAAGCATTGCTGATTCTTTTCAGCAAGCTGGTTGACAGTCTCACTCATCTGCACAGTCTGTGAGAGAGCACGTCCTGCAGCAGTAGCTGTGGTGGCAAAGCTCTGCTCCAGCTGCCTTCTGGCCCCATCTGCACTCACTCTGGATCCAAACTGCTGAATGGAGTGGAGCAGAACTCAGGGAAGCAGGTTCACTGCTCTTGCTCAGGAACCATTGAAGGGGCTCTACACTAACAATCTTTTAGAAAGTTTGGGCATTGTCAACCTGTCTGGCTACTTCCTCCTGAGCAGGGGTGCTCCATTCTTGGGAGTATTTCATATCAACATTTCAGGGGGTCTCAGTGATTCAGACCGTGTAAATTTGCAATGAATCCACAGGTTCTTATCCTCTGTGGAGACAAAAGCAGAACCTCTTTTCCAAAGCATCAAATCCTTAGGCTTGTATTTTAAAGTCAAAATAGCTTTCTTAGCAGTTCCTGGAATCAAATGTCTTTTTTCCAGTCCAGAACACAAAAGACAACGCAATCAACACAATAGCATATCTCTACACATTCTATCTTTTGAGGCCCTCAATTCACCCTCCTGCATCCTATTTATTGCTTCATTACTGGCCAGTCTACCAGAGGGCACCCCTCAGAGCATCTCTGGGGATGAAAACACATACTCATTTTAATCTGACTTGGCTTGTTCCCAGTCTAGAACGTTTAATCCCACTCCTGTACAAAATCTTTGGCTGTCTTCCTTGTTATTTCTATGACTTGTTGCTTTAAGACTTTCAGTTAATTTTTGAGGACTTTCAATTCACCCTCCTGCCTCTTTATACTTGCTTATCTTTTGGAGGATGTCCCTCAGAGTTATCGCTGAGGGTAAAAAATAAAAACATTTTACCTTCTCCAATATGCTCCTCAATTTAGCCAGTGGCTGGTGTGACCCCATTCCTGTATCCCCACTTCCCAGATCTCGAGGGGGGGACCTCCACTTGCTGCAGCCAGCGCAGCCTTGATAGCCGAGACGGGCAAGGGGTGCCAGGATTGAGACACGGAGGCTTCTTTCAGGTGGAAGAACAGTAACCTTTATTTTGCCCAGCAACTTTTTATACCTCTACTCTTTCTGTGGAGACCCACCAGCCATAAAGAACACAAACATCCTTGTCAATTATAGACCACAGGGAAGTTCCGCTCTCAGTCAGGGGGAGTGAGGGCAGCTGGATCACAACATATGGTAGGAGAACTACAGTAAGTTTTAAGCTAGCATGTGTTACATGGAGAGTTCTAGATCAGCCTGGTTTACAGAGATAGAACTTGTCTCAAAATATAAATAAATAAATATGAATATAAATCTCCATGGAACAATTTTTATTTATTTATTTATTTTTTTTGAGGACTAATGTGCTCGTTAGGTGTTTTCTGTCAAATTCATGCAAGGAAAAACCATTTGGAAAGAGAAAACCTTGTAGTAAAAATGACTCCATAAGATTGGTCTACAGACAATTCTGTGGGGGCTCTTTCATAATTAATGATTGACATGGCAGGGTCCAGTACTGTGTGGTTAATGCCACACAGGTGGTTGGACCAGGATTTCTTTCCTAGGGCCATCAACCAACTCTGAAATCATGATGACATATATCTGAATCATGGAGACACATTAGTTTTTGATGCTCAGCTTAATTTAGGCTTGCTTCTGCCTAGCTGTTTTAACTTAAACTAACCTGTTTTCTTAACTTACCTTTTGCCTCAGGGACTTTTACATTTCTTTCCTTCTTTATATCTCACTTTCACAACTTCTTGGGCCTGGCTGTCTTGCAGCTGCATGACTGAACTTGGGTGTGTTCTTCTCTGATGGAGTAAGTCACAAAACAAAGCAATCCCACGCAAACTCGGAATTAAGATTAATAAAAGGGTTATTTATTTAAAAGGAAAAACTTACAGATCACCGTCCTAGCCAGCAGCCTCCTGCAGGATCAGGAAAAGCGTCTGATTGCCAGAAGTGGAATCTGAAGCAAGCAAGAAAAAGCGAGAGGACTGCAACTGCTTATTTTTAAAGCTAAAGATACCACACCCCAGTGGGCTGGTATCTCAAAGTCTATTGATTGAAGGAGCAAAAGTAGCTCCCGTAGCACTTCTCTTCTAATTCTCTTTTTTTTTCTTCACATTCTTTTCTGGGACTAGATTACTCCTCCTATTTATTCTCTCTGCCTGTCACCACAATATATCCTTTTTCCCGCTTAGATCTTGGTCATTCAGTTCTTTAGCAAACCTTTCATATGCCTTAGAAAACTAAGGTGAAAAAAACGCAACACATCTTCACATAATTGAATATATATCATTTCATTATTAAACAAATTCAGCATAAACAATTACAGCACATCTTTGTTCAAATAAAATAATATTGAACAGCAGGTGATCCTCATGTGCAAATAAAAGCAGCCTTAGCAAGCCACTGGGAATGAGCTGATGAGAATAATTAAACCACAGTCTTTGCTATTACCTCTGGCTCCAGTTTTCTGCTTTGACATACTTGCCTGGCTTTATTGGATAATGGACTATAACCTTTAAGGTTAAATAAACCCTTCATGTCCTGATTTGCTTCTAGTCATAGTTTTTATGCTGGAAGAAAGAAGCAAATTAATCAACTAGGATACACTAAAAATTATATTTCTTTAATATAGCTACATAAATTTTGACATGTATAATAGTAATGTTAATGTTCCTGTGATTGTCAACATTCATGGAGTAATCAGTTCCATAGTAAGTTATATGGTAAGATTCACCTTCCCTGAATTCATATTCAGAATTACTCAGCATAGCTTATTTGAACATATGACACCTTTTTTTTCTTTTCTTTTCTTTTTTTTTAAAGAGAGGCTTAGCTGGGTTGTCCTGACTTTCCTAAAAGTAGCTCTCTAGACAATGTTGGCCTTGAATTAATAGATTCTCCTTCCTTTGGCCCCCATGTGATAGGATAAAAAGCATTTGTAACTATTCTCCAGCTGAATTTATTAATTTTAAAGAGAAACCTAAAATTAAATTGTACCCATACACAGTTTTATTAGTATCTTTGTAAGAAGACTTACTAAAGGCTACATCTCCAAATTATTAGCTATTCCAAGTACTACAATGTCTTTGTTATCAAATAATTCTAGAGTTTAGTGAATTCAAAAACATTTTTCCAACTTGTCCACACTATATAAAAAACACAAATACAATATATTGACTCTGTTCTACTCAGCATAAGGTATAATGTTGCTAAGGATGAGTTTTTTGACTGGGATTATCTGCTCACACATGTGTCTTGAAGTTATTTTGGGAAGTTAGTTAGATTAATACCTATACATGTTGTATCCTATGTGGTAAAGATTTCCTTGCCACATGATGTGTAGTAAGCAAACATTACAATCCAATGATAAAGGGAAAACCAGGAACAAAAATGCCATAGCTCATTTTAGATGCCACATAGTAGGATGGAACTTATATTGTCTTGGCTCATATTCCTTTTACATTTGTTTAGGTGAAATGGTATCTCTGCTGATATTAAAGGTATAGGAAAATACATTGAATAAGAGACTATAAGAGGATGATGTATCTCAATTGAATATTTTACTATGGCAAGATGTGTAAAAGATAATCTGTGACTCCAGGTTTCTGTACTTTGAATACTTCACATGACTGAAACAGAAACTAAAATTGACAGACAAGATCTTACCATTTTATAACATATGTTTTTTCAGTCTAAAATAATTTGAATCTTATTTCAAATATAAGACACTAAAATTATCACACACATCTCATTTTTTTATTTTTATTTTATTTCATTTAATTATAAATACATAATATATATTCATATATATGTATATGCATACACATGCAGATACAAACACACACACACACATGTTTCTCCGTGTGCAATTATATATGTATAGGTATAGGTGCCCACTGAGATAATAAGATGCTGTCACATATTCTGTAACTGGAATCATAGGTGGTTGTAAATCTTCCTTTACACTGACATGTGAGCTTGGACTCAAACTATCAAAATAAGCTGAGCAAGTCTAAGGACACTAGCCACAATGTCTTCTCTACTTCAGTCCCTTCAAAAAATTTATGGTCTCCAAACCAATGAACCTTTTTTCTTCCTTTGTTCCTTCCTTCTTTGCTTCGTTAATTCCTTCTTTCCTTCTTTTTCCCCTTCCTTCCTCCCTTCTTCCTTCCTTCATTCCTTTCTGTTATCCCTACTTTTCATTTGAGCTAGTGTCTTACTATGCCACTCTGACTGTTCTGGAAATGATTTTGTAGAAAGGTTTGGTCTAGAAGTCAGACATATAAGTAATTCACCTAACTGTGTCATTCAACATTAAAATGTATGGGATATCAGTGAATAATTGAACTCTTATAGAATTTGATTTTTATAAACAAATGGAATCATAATTATTGCTATAACTTTTGATTACTGTTCAGTTTGGAATGATGACAATACATTTCTATAAGCATCAGATACATTCTATGTTTTTAGTTGATTGCTGAAATCTTTACTCAATTTTCTACTACTGAAAATTGTTTTACTCACAGATAGATTATTATGGCACTCAATCTATATTTTCAGGTATCACACACAGAATGCCTATAGAACAGCTGTTGAATATCACAGAGACAGTTTAAAACTTTTATTTGACTTATTACCTTTATTAAAAATCACATAATATTATCAGTAAGACAACTTTATTTAAGCAGTTAAGAAATTTTGCTTACCTTGGGAAATTCACTATACTTGTTAGGATATTTCTTGAGGTCTTACCTTTGTCAAATTGATGTTTTCTTCCTGAGCTTTCTCCTTTTCCAAGACATGTTTTCAAGTTTATGGTTAATCAGATAAATAGTATGACGAGTAACCAATAAATATAGCAAGTGATCCAATGTTTTCTACAGTCTATCATTCCTCTCTTCATCATGATAAGTTAATATTTTATTTAAATGATGTATATTTGAGAAAAAGAGTAGTTACAAAGAAGAGTTTATGGGGGGGGAGTCACAGAAATAAAAAATGACTAATTAGCAAGATATGAATGATTAGTAAGATAAGAATAAATGATTTTACTAATAGAAAATAGTAACACATTCTGTACTATGACGGATATCAAATTTCCCTTAGGAAAAATTGGTATTTCCTAATAAGAGTGTTATATTCTTAAGATTTATGGTTGGAGAATCGTAATTAACACCATTTCCCTTCTTTTCTGGAAGTGTGACCCTGTGAGGTACATATGCCAGTTGTCTACATCTCTCAACATTGTAAGTAATTTTTAAAGAAATTTTGAGAAGGACACAGAATAGAAATCTTGGAAAAGAAATTGTAGTTCTGGGCCAATGAGTTAGTTCAACACTAAAAAATAAGCTAATTAGATAATAATGACCTCAAGTCTTTAGCTGTTTGTCAGCATGCAATGTTTAATATTGCGAGTGATACAGATTTTATTTTTTTAGTAAATAGAAATTTACAGTTTTGTAGATTGAGAATATTTAAAAGAATAATATTTTCTTTGTTTATATTTACTATTTTGTGTCATCCAAGTAATTTTAATAAAAAAAGTCTAATCCTTGCAATTATATGAAAAATAATTAATTTTTACAGTTACACAAATAGTTATTCTTTTAACTTATCCAAATACTAGAAAGGCACAATTGATAAGTTCATATATTTAAAGCAAAGAAAGCTAATAATTTTAAAGTCATTCATGTGGATTTTTTTATGAAATAATATAATTTGAATGTAATTTACTTATTAAATATTAAATATCATCTAATATTTGCTGGAAGGAGTTTCATTTCAGAATGAATATTAAAGTTTATCTAAAATTTACTTTTTAAATTTCAAAATATTTTATGAAATATCATGATAAGACAATATTAATGTTCTTATTTAATTTAATATTTACTTTTAGATACATCAATAAAAAGGAAACATAAAAATATACTAATATTTTATTGAATAAAATAATAGTTATGTTTCATTTTGAATTGCAGAAAGACTGTCACTAAATTTATGGGCTCTACATAATACAAAAAGTTGAGAATGTACTAAGTACCTTAAGTAAATAAAACATGGCACCACTTTAAAAGTCAGTTATAATTTGAGCAATATACTTTGATATATAAGTAATTTGAAATAAATTTATTATGCATAAAAAATTCCAAATACAAAATAAAGTTTGAAGTGAAAGTTTGTATCTGTTTAATTATAATAATATAAACAAAAATCCTTAAGATGGAAACCAATAGTAGATAGAGATGCAGGCATATTGATAGAGTTACAGACAAAAATGATGATAGAAGAGATGGAGTCACTCCATTAAAAATTTTGTAATAATCCACTTACACCAAAATGTAAAAATGTAAATGTATTATATATATGACTTAACCATTCCTAGAAAGTTGGTTATGTTTTCACAAGGCATGACTTCCATATTGTTGATGAGGTATTAATTTCAGTGAAATCTGTTCATGCCAAAAATTTGTGCCACTACTAAAATTTAGGGTTATTTGCATCATGCTGTTTGTTGTGATTCATAGAATAAAATATTTGTTTGTTTCCTTCTTTTCCAACTTGAATGGCACCATATGCATTATTATGAAATCTATTGCTTAGTGAGAAGATTTTATGTCAGATTCAGGCCACTGCTGTATTAAGGCCACTTGTTCATTCCCTGCTGGTCAGCCCTGAAGTAATCACTCAGAAACTATATTATTTAAATCACTGCTTATCCAATGGCTTGAGCATATTGCTAGATAGCTCTCACATCTAAAATTAATGCAGTTCCATTATTTTATATTTTACCAACGAGGTTCATGGCTGACTGGAAAGTTTCTAGCTGGCAGCATGGGTCTTTCCCCTTTTGTGGATCTATGACATCTCTTGAAACTTCCTTATTTTTCCCAGCATTCAGTTTTGATTTCCCACCTAGCTCTATTCTGCTAAGCCATTGGCTGAAACAGATTTATTCATTTACCAATAAAAGCAACACACAGACAGAAGAAATTTCCACACTAGGCCAGACCCTCTGGCCTTTATGTGAGTAATGTGTGGTATCTCCCTCAATAGGTAATTACTTTCTACCTCTTGACAGGATGGGAACAATAAAGAGCAGTAGAAATATTACTTAAAAAAATCAAATAAAATATAAAGTTGTAGAATCTATACTCAACTTATATATCTACAATATAACACCTATATCCAAGATTCCTTCCAGAAGATAGGGCAAAATGACTTCAAGAGCCAGAGGTTCAGGGAGTTTGCTGTGAGAATGTGTCTCCCAGAAACGCCCCTGACATCTCACCAACATGGCTGCCTAAACATGACCTGAACAAGGAAAGCACTAGTTAATGTGCTAAAATTGAATCAATAATGCTTAGTAGGCCTCCATCCAAGACAAAGAAATATAGGTAACTGAGAAATGCTTAGAACAGTAAACAAAATCTTCTCCATGGAACAACATACAACTTGGCTATTGTACAATGACTTTTCTATCACTGATATATAACATCATGACAAAGGCATCATTTACATAAAAGAGTTTATTTGGGGCTTATAGGTTCAACGGGTTGGTTAGAGTCCATTATCATTATGACAGAGAACATGGGAACAGATATTCAGGAATGGGGCTAGTGTTGTAACTGAGAGCATGCATCTTTATTCACAGGCAAAAAGCACAAAAATCTAACTGGAAATAACTCCAGCAAGACAGAACTGCCTAATCTTTCCCAGTTTATTCAAATTGGTACCAAGAATTCAAGTGCATGAGCCTATATGGGACATTCTTATTCAAGCTACTATATTCTACTCCATGTCCTCCATAGATCTGTGGTAATGTAATAGCATAAAATGTATTTAGTCTTACTTCAAATATCATCATATTCATATACAATTTGTAAAAGTACAAATTCCAATGCCACTTCTAATATTAAAAAAAATCTTAATTTGAAACTAAAAATTTCTACATGAGAGAGACATTTGCAATGGGTGGAACCAAACTGTAGCAAATGAGAGCCCATGGTGATTCTGAACACAAGAGATCTTAACAAGTGAAAGCCAGAGGCCTTACAGTGGACAAAAGACAAGTATGTCATTGAGGCAAAACTTAAGTGAAGTGTTTTATTTTCTTTAAAGGGAATGGGTGAGGGAAGAAGAAAAAAATGCAGAGAGAGAGGAGAGAGAGAGAGAGAGAGAGAGAGAGAGAGAGAGAGAGAGAGAGATGAAAAGATAGAGAGGGAAGAGAAGGAATTAGACAGAGGTTCAATTTAAAAAGAGACAGGATACTGCCTGCCCTGAAGGCATGCTTGATTCAGGGGACTGTCAAGGGGCAGGGCCAGGTTCATCTGGACGTTAACAATAAGGATACTTCATTCTGACATCACTTTAGTTCTTAACTTCAGTTAAGCATAGAGGGGTCAAATGATGCTCATGACAAACCAAGCCCATCCAGATATACAATGGTTTATGTCAGAATGGGGACAACTATCAAGAGTGATCTGCAAGGTAGAGAAAGCTGCAGAAGTTTGAGGGTCAGAGAGACATGGGCATTACTAAGTCAGCCAAAATCATGCACATGACAAGTGCACACAGCACCCAAGACAATCTGATTTCCAGAAGTCTCTGTCACCATGCTCACAAGGCAGAAACACTCATAGGCTCAATATTCTTACCAACAGAGAGCAAAGGGACCAAACCATACAACATCAATCAATCAATCATTTTTCTACAGAGGCAAGACCCCAGAGATACTTTTCATTGTGCTTTTCATAAGTCACAGTCATTTCTGGTAATAATATACTGCCATTTATACAATGTAAATTTCAACACAAATTATTAACACTAAAAGGCTAATGTGTCAAATACTTATATTTTCACAAACTCAAAGAATTCTTGTAAGTTCAAGGAAGTTGGCTTGTAATCACCTCAAACAGGCCTTCCCACCTGGTCTTGGCACTCCCACCCTCAATTAAGAAAATATAAAAGGGCCAGTGACCTGGTCAAATGATATCCAACTCCAACAGAACATGTACAGGGGAGAAACTGCTGTGTGAGAGAGCCAGAGCCAGAGGCTGCTGAGGGTCCAGATGTGAATCTGGGACCCTCAAGGGAGTAGATCTAAGCCAGGACCCCTATGGGTCTTGGTGTGAATCTAGGACCTCCCAGGAACTAGTCATGAGCCAGGACTTCTGTGGGTCCAGGCATTGGTCTGGGACATTGAAGGGGATAGGAAGAAACCTGGAACCTCTGTGGGTCTGAATGTGAGTCTGGGACTGCTGAGGGAGTAAGCCTGAGCCAGGTCCTCTGCAGTTCTGGGCACAACCGAGCCTGGGTCCGACACAAATCTGGAACCTTCAAGGGAGTAGACCCAAACCAGGAACCCTGTAGGGCTGGGCATGAGACTAAGACCTCCCAGGAACTAGGCCTGAGCCAGGACCTCTGCCAGTTCAGTCATGAAGCTGGGATCTCCAAGAGAGTAGGCAAGAGCCAGAGATCTCTTCAGGGCTAGGCATGAGTATGGAACCTCAGAGGGAGTAGGCCTGAGCCAGAAACTCTGTGGTTCTGGGCACATCTGATCCTGGGAACTGTAAGGCAGTGGACTGGAGACAGTAACTTTTGCAGGACCAAATCCAAGCTAGGAACCTCTGCAGGAGGTGATCCAGATCAGGATTTACAGAACTAGGTCAAAGCCAGTAACCTCGGCCAAAGTAGTCCTGAGACAGCAAACTCCAAGGGAGCGAAACAAAGCACAGGAGCACTGAACTATCTCCAGGAAAATGGATTAACCAATGGAGTAATTAGAACTGCGGCACTAAATATACCACAAGGCACAACCACCTGAGCTTAGGATTCACTGGCACCTAGAAGATTAATCAGCAGAATCTCAGACAGCCTCAACCACACCTATTAGAGAAAAAAATGAGTAGAAAATGTTAGAACACATACAACACCACAAAGAGCAACATAGTAACAGTAAAAAAAAAAACCCAAAAAATTAAAGGTCCTACAAGAGCAAGACCTGAACAACCAAACATAGAAGAAGCAGAAGAAAATGAACTAAAAATAACTTAAAGAGAATGTTTGAAACTCTTTAAAAGGAAATCAGAAATTCCCTTAAAGAAATGGAGGAAAACACAAACAAAAAAATGGATGACATCAGCAAATCACTTAAAGAAAACCAAGAAAAGAGAATCAAACGCATGAAAGAAACTATTCAAGACTTGAAAGAAATTATTCAAGACTTGAAAGCTGAAAAAGAGACAATGAAGAAAACACAAGCCAAGAGAATTATAGAGGCAGAAATCATGAGAAAACAATCAGGAACAACAAACACAAAAATTAAAAACAGAATACAAGAGATGGAAGAGAGAATGTCAAGCGCTAAAGATACAATAGAGGAAATAGACTCATCAGTTAAAGAAAACATTAAATGTAACGAAAGCTTAACCTAAAATATCCAGCAAATATTTGAAAAGGCCAAATCTAAGAATAATAGGTCTAAAAGGAAAATAAGTTCAACTCAAAAGCACAGAAAATATACTTAAGAAAATCAGAAGAAATCTTTCCCAACCTAAAGATACAAGAAACTTATAGAACACCAAATAGACTGGTTAAAAAAAAATAACCTGCCACATAATAATTAACACACTAAACATACAGAGAAAAGAAAGAATATTAAGAGCTGCAAAGGAAAAAGGCCAAGTAACATATAGAGGTAGACCTATCAGAATTACACTTGGCTTCTCATTGGAGACAATGAAAGTCAGAAGATTGTGGTCAAACATTATTCAGTCATTAAGAGACCATGAATTCCAGCCCAGACTACTATACCCAGCAAAACTATCAATCACCATAAAAGGACATAACAAGATATTCCATGACAAAACTAAATTTCACCAATAACTATCCACAAACTCAGTCCTACACAAAATACTAGAAGAAAAACTCCAACCTCGGGGAGTTTACTACACCAACCAAAACACAGATGGTCTCATAGTAGCAAATCCCAAAGAAGGGAAAATCGCACAAATTAACATCTCCAATATTAAAAACTAAATTAACAGGAGATAGCAATCACGGGTAATTAATATCCCTTAATGTAAATGAACTCAACTAACCTATAAAAAGGCACATGCCAACAGACTGGATATGAAAATAGAATACATCCCTATTCTACATACAAGAAGCACATCTCAATCTCAAAAACAGCCATCATCTCAGAGTAAAGGGTTGGGAAAAATATTCAATCAAATGGACCTAAGAAACAAGTGGGTATAGCTATCCTAGTATCTAACAAAATAGACTTCAAACTAAAAACAATCAAACAAGACAGAGAAGATCATTTTATATTAATCATAGGAAAAATCCAAAAGGAGGAAATCTCAATAATGAGCATCTATGCCCCAAATACAAGGGCACCCTCATATGTAAAAGAAACACTTCTAAAGTTTAAATCATACATTAAACCCCACAAACTAATAGTGGGTGACTTCAGAACTCTCCTATCACCACTGAACAGATCAGTCAGACAAAAAAATGAACAGAGAAGTAAGAGAACAGATGTTGTGACTCAAATGTTCTTAACAGACATTTATAGAATATTACACCAAAACAGGAAAGGATATATCTTCTTCTCAGCACCTCATGGAATCGTCTCCAAAAATTTGTAACATTTTGGTAACAAACTTGGTAACAAAACAAACCTCAACAAATACAAAAACATTGGAATAACCCAATGTACCTTATCAGATCACCATGTTTAAAATGAGAAGTCAACAGCATTACTATTTCCAAAAAACCCACAAACACATGGAAATTAAACAATGCTAACCTGAATCATCAATGGGTCAAAAAATAAATAAAGAGAGGAGTTAAAGACATTAAAATTCAATGAAAATGACCACACAACACACCCAAATTTTTCAGAAACAGTGAAAGCAGTGTTAAGAGAAAAGTTGATAGCACTAAATGTGTACATAAAGAATCTGGAAAATTCTACACTAGTGAATTAGAGGAACATTTGAAAACTTTAAAACAAAAAGAAGCAAACTCACCTAAGAGCAGGAAATAATCAAACTTTTAGCTGAAATCAACAAAATAGAAATAAAACAATACAAAGAATCCAGAAGACAAAGAGTTGGTTCTTTGAGAACAAAATAGACAAACCTTTATTCAAACTAAGAAAAAGGCTGAAAGAGAATATCAAAATTAACAAAATTGTAAAAGAAAAGGGGGACATAACACCGAAATTGGAGGAAATACAGAGAATCATTAGGTCATATTTCAAAAACTTGTACTCTACAAAATTGGAAAACCTGAAGGAAATGAACAATTTCTGAGTAAATATCTCCTACCAAAATTAAATCAAGATCAGATAAGCAAATTAAACACACATATAACTGCTGAAGAAATAAAAAATAGTCATCAAAAGTTTCCCAACCAAAAAAGCCCAGGACTAGATGGTTTCAGCTCAGAATTCTACAATATTTTCAAAGAAGAACTAATACCAATACTCCTCAAAATATTCCACACAGTAGAAACAGAAGGAATGTTGCCAAACACTTTTTTCTAATGAGCCTACAATTACCTTGATACCCTAACCACAGAAAGACATTACTACAAAAAAGAATTGCATACCTCTGAAAAGAGAAATTGAGAAAGACATCAGAAATTGGAAACATCTTTCATGCTCTTAGGTAGACAGAATTAACATAGTAAAAATAGCAATTGTACCAAAAGCAATCTACAGATTCAACGCAATGCTCACCAAAATCCCAGCAAAATTCTTCACATACCTCGAAAGAACAGTAATCAACTACATATGGAAATGCAAAAAAAAATCTAGGATAGCCAAAATAATCCTATACAATTAAAGAACCTCTGGAGGCATCACAATCCCTGACTTCAAACTCTACTACAGAGCTACAGTACTGAAAACACCATGGCATTGGCATAAGAACAGAAAGTTGGGCCAATGTAACTGAATAAAAGATCCAGATATTAATCCACACTCCTTTGAACACCTGTGACAAAGGAGCAAAGAATATCAAATGGGAAAAAAAAGCATATTTAACAAATGGTGCTGACACTACTGGATACCAACATGTAGAAGAATTAAAATAGACCCATATATATCATCATGAACAAAACTCAAGTTCAGATGAATCAAAGACCTCAACATAAAGCCAGCCATACTAAAACTTACAGAAGAGAAAGTGGAAAGTACACTTGAATGTTTTGGCACAGGAGACCACTTCCTAAATATAACTCTAGCAGCACAGACACTTGGAGAAATAATTAATTAATGGGACTTCTTGAAACTGAAAAGCTTCTGTAAAGTAAAGGACACAGACAACAAGACAAAATGACAGCCTACCTAATGGGAAAAGATCTTCACTAACCCCACATGATACAGAAGTTTGATCTCCAAAATATACAAAAACCTCAGAAAACTTGGTCATCAAAAGAACACATAATCCAATATAAAAAAAAGTGAAGTACAAACCTAAATGGAGAACTCTTAACAGAGAAATATAAAATGACTGAAAAACACTTAAGGAAATGTTCAACATCCTTAGTCATCAGAGAAATGCAAATTAAAACAACTCTGAGATTTTATCTTACACCTGTAAGAATGGCCAAGATCAAAAAAAAAAAAAAAACTGATGACAGCTTATGCTGGAGAGGTTGTGGGGAAAAGAGAAAACTTCTGCATTGCTGGTGGGAATGCAAGCTGGTACAGTCCCTTTGGATGTCAATGTGGCAATTTCTCAGAAAATTAGGAAAAAAACCATCCTCAATATCCAGTAATATCGTGTTTGGTTATATATCCAAAGTATTCTCAATACTTCGAAAAGAACATGTGCTAAACTATGTTCATAGCAGCATTGTTTATCATAGCCAGAACCCGGAAACAACCTAAATTCCCCTCGACCAAAGAACGGATAAGGAAAATGTGGTACATTTACACAATGGAGTACTAAACAGCTGAAAAAAATAATGACATCTTGAAATTTGCAGGCCAATGGATGGAGCTAGAAAACATTATTTTGGGTTAGGTAACCCAGATACAGAAAGACAATTATCACATGTACTCATTCATAGTTGTTTTGTAAACATAAAGCAAAGTAAACCAGCCTATAATCCACAATCCTTGAGAATTTAGACAACATTGAGGACACTAAGAGGGACTTACATAGGTCTAATCTACACTTAGAAGTAGAAAAAGACAAGATCTCCTGAGTAAATTGGGAGAATGGGGACCTTGAGTGGGGATTGAAAGGGGGGAGGGAGAGGCAGGGAGTGGAGCAGAGAAAAATGTAGAGCACACTAAAAATCAATGAAAAAAGAAATTATAAAGGAAAAATATTCCTTAAACTTAACATTGTCCTCTGCTCTGCCAAAATTGTACCAGGTTCATGAGATGAGAGATGGTTCTACAAAGCCAGTAATGTGAAGGGAAACCAACAGCTACTCTAGGACATTTCCAACTTCCCAGTTTTCTCAGGTCCCCCAAAGATGGTTGATGCCCCACTTTATCAACAATACTCTCAAGAAGTCAATGCCCTCATATGCCTAACTAGCCACATGTAACTCCTCACCTTTTTTTAATCAATAAAAAAGAGAGGAATGTTAACATCCTGCCCCGGGAGGACCCAAAAAATCCTTACATTAAACCTAAGTGAAGGGCAGGCAGTATCCTGTCTCTTTCTAAACTGAAACTCCACCTACTTCCCTCTCTTTTTTACTCTTCCCCTCTTTCTCTCTGTCTCTTCTCCCTTTATTTCTTTTTCTCTTCCTTCTCTCATCCATGTTATCTCAATATAACTCTTCACTTAAGCTTTGCCTGTACGGCATATTTGTCTCTTCCCCAACATGAGGCATCTAGCTTCAACCCACCATGGTCTATTGTCTTCATAATCACTGTGTTCTTCATAATCACCTTCTGTAGTTTGGACTAACCTGCTGCCAAGTTCTCTATTGCACATAAATTATTACAGAAAACCCTCTTTAAAAGTTTTCAATTATACATCCAATACATAGTTATAAAGAATATTTATTATCATTATAAAATAGAGAATTTTGGCTTATTGTGGAAATGAAGGGTAAAAGTAATACTGAAAACCAGTAGAGCAGTATCCAAATTCTGTAGCTATGTGTTTTATGGTAACAGACTCACATGACTGTTCACTTATACCTTTACTTACTTCAACAGACTTCTCTTTCCTGGGATGGTTTCTACTCCTTGTTTTCAGCTACCTTTGGCTGATATATGGGTGAAAGATTCCAAAATACTTTACTTCTTTATACTTTGTGACTCTAAGGCCAGAAAGACATTATCAAAATTAAGTGTTCCAGCCTGCATAAGACAGGACCTTGGCCCTTCCTATATTCACAGTCGCATAAGGTTTGTTGCTACATTTTGGGAATCAAAAAATTCTTTAGATATTTACCTTCAAAGTTGTAAGTTTTACTAGGTGGAGACTTACCAATAAGGTATAATTCCCCCATTCAGTTTTGGATAAGGCCTTTTTAAAAAAAAATTCCATCTTTTTCTTCACTAGCTGTGAAATCAACATTAAGTTTCCTAATGTCCTTTTTCTCCTCAAATTGAGCATCCTTTATTTTTTGTCACACTTATTCTATTGAAGAGCTGCATAACAGAGATTACAAATAAACATTAAAAATATCACTATTAGAGTATTTTGAAATCTTTGCTAATTAAATAATCCCTTTTTGTTCAATTTCACCTCAGGCAAATATTTAGGATCAGTGCAGAAAACAATCTTTTATTTTGACAAACTTTCTCACGGATGGTGTCTGTTCTACTGGAGCCTTTGGCTCACCTCCACACTGTTGAAGAAGCCCCATTTCTGTCTCTCTCCAAAATAAGCCCACTTAGAGTGTCTCCAAAGAAAGCAAAGGCAATAAATGTCCAGTCCCACACTCTTGGAATTGAGATTATTGAAACTTCCTCCCCTGTTACTGCCAGCTGTACTAATTACTACCTAACCACTCAGCTTTTTTACATATTTGGGCACATACTCAGGTTGTGGTGGATATACCATTTCCCCTTGACTTCACAATCTATAAATATTTACTGCTCTGACTCATTTTGTGACTTCTATCCCTCATTCTCTGAAACCAGTAAACCTACCCAGGAGTTGGTTTGCTCAATATACCTTTTTATATACTTTTTTCAGTTTTGGCTTGAATTGGCTTACTGCACCAGCTGAGGGATTTATTGTCAGGGCATAGAAATCCTAATAGTCTCTATCACAGTCACTAATATTTTTTTCCCTCTGAAATCAATTGTGGTGGGCATCCATAGTTTATATTTCTCTCAGCACTGTTTTACTAAACTTACTAGGATAGCCCATTAAACCTGGCTTATAGTGTTCAAATGCTTTCATATTTCAAACTCCCAAGTCTTTCACATTAGTAAAAAAAAAAAAAAGAAAGAAACAGACAAAAGCAAACAAATAACTAACAAAAGCATTGTAAGGCAAGTTACAATATATCAATTCCTGATACCAATGTCTCTCTTGGTTAGTTTAGTTTTCTAGTTCTATAATAGAATATCGTTATAAAGGCAATATAAATATAAGAAAGGTTTTGGGATGCTTATATTTTCAGAAGATTGATTAGTGTTCATTATTATTATGACAGGGAGCATGGCACCAGCCTGACAGACATGGTGCTGGGGCAGTGTCTCAGAACCTGAAAAGTTCTATAACTTTATCCACAAGTATGAATAATAGATAACTAGCACAGATTATCATTGACTTTTAAAACCTGAAAGATCTTTTACACTGTCATAATTTCTCCAAAAGACTGTACTTACTAATTCTTTCCAAGTATCTCCATCAACAGGGAAATAAGCACTTAAACATATGAGACTATGGGGTGCATTCTCATTCAATCAACCATAATTATTTTAAACCAAACATTCAACTTTGAAAACATATACTTACAAATAATGGCATATGAACTGAATATGTAATATTTGTGTATTTGGAAATATCTATATTCATCTATCTTTATATATTCATGTAAAATATTGTAAAATTATTAAACAAAAAGAGTACATGAATTTGAAAAGGAGGATGAGATATACATAAGAAGGTATGAAAGGGAGAAAATTACACATTTATATTTAATCTGAAAAAAATTAAAATACAGTATTGATCTCCTTATGTCATCACCATTATAAAAATAGAACCTTCATGCAGTGATGGATGAGATAGAGAAAGAGACCCACACTGGAGCACTGGACTGAGCTCCAAAGGTCCAGATGAAGAGCAAAAGGAGGGAAAAGATGAGCAAGGTAGTCAGGACAGCGAGGGGTGCGTCCACCCACTGAGACCATGTGACTGATCTAATGGGAGCTCACCAAGGCCCACTGGACTGGGACTGAATGAGCATGTAATCAAACCAGACTCTCTGAATGTGACTGTCAATGGGGAGTGACTGAGAAGCCAATGATAATGGCACTGGGATTTGATTCTACTGCATGTTCTGGCTTTTTGGGATTCTATTCTGTTTGGATGCACACATTCCTATATCTAGATGGAGTGGGGGGGTCTTGGACTTCCCACATGGCAGGGTACCCTGTTTTCTCTTAGTACTGAAGAGGGAGGAGGGAGGGGGAGGGGAGGGAGAAGGAGGGAATTGGGAGGATGGGAGGAGGTGGAAAATTTTAATAAATAAAAAAAAGCTTTACAGGTGAAAAAATAAAAAAAAATATACCTTGTAAAGTTAGGTAGGATAAAATAATTTGAACCTTTTACATATTGTATTATAACTATTTGCTTAATGTTCTTATGAGTAAAATAATTTGTTAGGACATAAAATTGTAAGAAACCAGTAGCAAGAATTCTAATTGGTCTTAATAATAAAAACATAGAGTTAGACAATGGGGTAAATGCTAAAAGATCAAAGAAACAAAGTATCAACCACTAGAGAAACCTTTTATCTCTACTGAATTTTCAAAGCAAAGTGGGCAAGATCCTGTCTCCAGGAATTCTCGGATAACAGTGCCTACAGTTTGTGGTTTCTTATTGCTCTTTATACTTTAAGATTTAGTTTGCAATACAGCAATTCCTTTCCCTGAATTACTAGGGGATTTATCATGCCATATAAAATGCCAGCCCCAGTTAAAAGGCTACCAGGGTTGTTAGAACTCCCGCAAGATTCTACATTTCGTGAAGACCTCTACACTGAGAAACTAGGGAATAGGTACTCTCTCCAAGGACAAACCCTATGAAATATTGCCTAAACTCAAGCAAAAAGAAGATATCATAAATTTGAGAGAACGTTGAAGTAGCACTAGAGGATGTTAAATGGGGACATGAAGAGGTCAAAATGCTCCAATTTCTTTTGTAAGAAAATTTAAAGTAATAGAAATTAAATTAAATAATAAGATTAAGACATGATAATATATAATTTGCTCTCTAGTCCATTATGAAATAAGCAAGGATGCCAGATACAAGAAAGGTTAAGAATGATTTGTGTGTGTCTTCCATTCAAGTTGTCTTGGATCATGGGCAGTAGAAGCTATTCTTATTCCTCGTGATGGCAGAGATGGGAAAACTAGTTTTCTATACCATTTTGTCTTCAGGCACTATGAAGACTGTATGCTCTAAGAAATATTTTGCACATTCAAAATCTAGCTTATCATTCACAATGTAGAATCCACTAGGCCACACCTTTCCTTGGAACAGCTCAACAAATTATCTTTTTGGAGTTTTCTACTTATCAAATACATACTCTACTACTGTTTTGAATAAATATATCTTAATTAGTCTGTCTCTAAAGTAAGCTATTTTCTTCAAGGTGACAATACTCTAGTAACCATGATGCATTACAGCATTTACCAAGATTTTTAATAAACTTATTTAGCAAAAATGTATGTTAAATATGAATGAAAGTATTTAACATAAATTTGTGAAAATTAGATTAATAAGAGTATATTATGTTATGAATTTTAAAAATTCATATGAAATTTTTATTTTGCTATAATTGCACATAGATTAATTAGTATTAACAATAGTCTTAGATGTTTTGGTTTTACTGTTTATTTATTGAAATTTTTATGGTTAAATGTAATATATTTTGTCATCAAATAATATCTCTTTCCAATTTTCCCTAGTGTTTCATAAGTTGTCTTTCTCACAGCATAAGTTTTTCATTTAATTAATATTGAGCAACACAAGTCCATATGCCAATGTGTATGGGGTCATTTTCTCAGGCATGAACAGCCTATCAGTAGCCACATACAAAATGAAATATTCCTCATCAGTTAAGTCCATCAACTACAAATAACTCTTCACTCAGTTGTGAGATTTCAAGAACGTCCACCTTTATCCATGATAGAATGTAATCTAATTTGATTTTATGAAGATCATAAATAAGTAACCAGAGATTGTGGGAGTTGATACCTGCAGAAACCATGTAATATGTTTAAGTCAGCATTCCATATTTTTCCTCTCTATATTCTTTCTGTTATACTCCTGCTCTACAATGTCCCCTGTATCTTGTGTCTTTGGGTGACAATTGTTTGTTCATTGGTTTAGAGTTACTATGAAGGAATGATAAACTTCTTATAGAAAAATTGTATGAAGAGAAAAATTCTAATTTTATTGGTTTGGAATAATTATTTGATATGAAATAATATTTTACTCTTAATTTGAATAATGCATTCTAGTAGGTTATATTAAATAATTTTAGCTATAAACTCAACATAAATATTTCAAAAATGAAGTATTATTCTTATTACTATGGAGGTAAGAAATTGGTATTATTCTTCATAAGACTTTAAGGGCTGTGTGTCACAGGAAAAAATCCAAAGAAATTAAAATAAATGATGTTATAGCAATGGAAGTAGAAAGTTAAAAATCTTAGGTTTAATCAATATTTTATTCTCTTTCATGGTTCTAGGAAAAAAACCTTCATAACTTATTTCAAATTCTGGTTCCTTTCAGCAATTCTTTACATTCCTTGAATACAATTCTAAATTCATTTTCATTTTTTAAATTTTTTATTTAGTTCTGCTCTCTCTCTCTCTCTCTCTCTCTCTCTCTCTCTCTCTCATACACACACACACACAAACACACAAACACACACTCACTTCTGTCTCTTTTTCTTCTCTCCTTCACCACTTCCTCCCTTGAACATATAAATCATTTTTAAAATTCCACAAGTTTGGGTTGGCTATTCAGAAGTCAGATATTTTGCTCAATATTTTTTTTGCATTTTTATATTTGGAATATTTGGAATATTGCAAATGTCTTTTGCACTACAATGTAACTTCTTGTAAATAGATATTTGTCTTGTTGGTAATAATTTCCTCAAAGTAAAATATACATGTTAATTTCATTATTAAAATGATTTTATTATACAAGAGTATGCTATTTAATTCTATTTAAAAATAAGTTCCATAATTTTCAAGAAGTAATGAAGCTTAAAATGATATATTATTATTTTCTTCATAAGAGATAGTGTCAAAAGTAAGATTTATGAAATACTATTATTCAGTTTTGACTTTTTTGATCGAAAACATTCATCCTACATACACACCAGTGAACAATTATTATTACAATATTCTTCTGGTATTTTGTTGTACTGACAAATTTGCTTAAGACTATATATCCTGACACCTAATAAATTAGAAAACGGGGTCTAGGTTAGACTATGCTCTATTGGACCATATGCGATTTGCATCATGAATCACAATTTGACATGGTCTAATGAGAGATCAATAATGTATTCTCAGTGAGACACTACAGCGCTTTCTAAGTATGAGGTTAACATAAAGTGCAGAAGACAAAATACCATTCATCATTCTATCTGAAGAGATTTATTTCTCCTTTATTGTTTTTCAAAATTACTTCATGAATATTAACATTGTAGTCAAAGACATAAGTTCAAAGTTAATTTTTTTAAACTGGTTATCACTTAAAAGGATTTAATTTCTACTGAAGAATGTAACTATACTTATTATTTTATCTTCCAGTAATTTATTTTAAAACATGTCATCACCCTCATATTTTGTGAATAATAAAATGAGTCAACATATTCAGATAAAAGTATTATTGATTTTATATTGTGAATAAGATTACATTTTATCAAACACAAGTAGCCTGTATTTAAATAAATCCAATGCTCACCACAGGCATGTAGATTTAACTTGACTATTATGGCTTAAATAAATCTTTTAGCGAATGGAAGAAAAGAGATAGAAAGAAAACCATGATTGAACATTTTGAATTTATTCATAAGCAGTATTGAGCTTCAAAATGTCTTAGCAAAATTAATGTATTATAAGAACTTTTTGTAAGAAAGAGCAATTTGATGTCATCAAAACAAATATTTAAAGAAACAGAAATTTGATATTTTTTCTTCCACCATAATAACATGTAATATATTTATTTGATTACATAAAAATTCATCCACAAGGATATACATAGCTGTTAATATGAACATCAGATATTTACATAAGTAAAACAGTTGTCAAAGGCACAGTTTATGTCAAAATACTGGCAGGGAATAAATATCGATTCCTTTTAATATACTAAGAGAATCTTGTGTTCAAATAGGCATGGTAATCAATAAGGGCTCAAATGTTAGAAGTACAAGCTCCATACCATTATATATCACACTGCCCAAGGATTCAGAGGACATGCAAATAATCATAAAGGATATATAGTCATATATGTTAATAGAAGGAGGAACCTGAGTGAATATTGATATACTTTTATGATTCATTGTTGCTTCACTCTATCAGTAGTTTTAGTAATATTAATAAAAATGAAGGCAAAAATACAGATTTTATAAACATAAATATTTTTTCAGGTATTGTATGCATAATAGTGTTTATATTTAAGAAAAAGGATCAAGTTTATTACTAATGCTCAATTACATGAGTATGAATTGTACTGTGGTGCAGTCATGTTTATTAATATAAGCACTATTTTATACAGCATATTTTAAATTTAATACTGTGAGAATTTTCAATAATACAATCCTTTCTATTAAATATATTCAAACTGTAGTTACTATTTTGTGCACTAGAGCTTATCAGATTTTCTCTTGTAAAGTGTATATTTCAAAATTTCTTTAATATTTTGTTTTATTTTTGAGATTATAAATACAGCAAAAAGCATCCAGCAAAGTAGAAATTTTTGGAAACATCCCCAGGGTACCAAAAAGCATGAAAGCAAAATGTACTATGGATCTTTGGTTCCAGTAGGCAAAAAGATTAATTAGAATCCATATACAATGTAAAGTAAAATTAATGCATTAAAATGTGACAAAACTCCTGAAGAAGCTCAGGAAATTAACATACCAAGATGTCAACATACATATTTTTGTGATATATCATCAATGAAAAATCAAAAATAAAACTAAGGAAAAAATGATGCCCTTAGGAAATCAAAATATAATTGCATTTTAAGTGTTGAATATATTTAAAATATTTATTATTTAATATATTTAAGTATTTATAATATTTCATGCTATTATTCCATTTTACAGTTATATTTATTTTATAAATATAACTGTATTTATTAACATAAATATAATATAAATATAACTGCGTTTATAGTTGTTATTCTACATAAGAAATTATATAGAATAATTTGTTTTGTTCTTTTGTTATGGATGTTTAGTGTAACTAATGTGTCATTGGAGGTGTCTTTCAACAATTTTAGTTCTGTATTGAGATTAATAGCTATTTATTGTTTTTGTTTTAAATAAGGGTATTGACAAAGTCAGCCAATTATTTATATGGCTGAATTTATAAAACTATAAAATTATTACATTATCAAACAAGATATGGATTATCATGTGATAGAGAATTTTTTTGTTTCTGCTAAATCTGTCGATTATTAATGCTATTTTAGTCACAATACAAAAAAAAGTACTGAGTCATTATCAAGTCTTCTCATATCATTGATTGAAATGCAATGCTATCACATCCAAAGCCAGCAGGAAGTATCTGGAGGTTACTCATCTGTTTTTGTTACTATTAACATTTAGAAATGAATAATGAAGCATCTGTGAGGTTGACATTTTTTTTATAATCAGGATGTGATTCTTAAGATTAACCAAATATATAAATGTATCAACAGTACATTTTTCATGGTTGAACACGAGTGTAGGTTATTACAGATAAGTTCATTAAAAATTCACCAGCAGAAATATTTTTATTGTCCCTATTTCAGGTGTATTAGAATAAAAATGTTTGATTAATCAGACAGAAGTTTTTATATGAAAATTAAGATAAATGATAAAAGAAACATTCATTAACTCAACATTTAAATTTACCAATATATTTTGTGTGTGTGTGTGTGTGTAATACTGGTTTTTCTTTTCAAACAACAATATATTTCAGGTTTAAGTCACAGAAATAGTTGTTTGTCAGTATGGGTATAGAACATTTTTAATCTCTGCTACTTAGGAGTCCAAGGCAAGAGAGCCAAAGGTTTCAATGCAACCTGGTCAATTTGAGAGACACTTTTTAAAAATTAGAAAATAAATCAACATATAAAGGTACGGGAGAACAGTTCAAAAGTAAAGCATCTGTCAAGCATGCAGGAAGTTATGGCTTCATTCCTCGTTGTGACCACTAGTCACAGGAAAAAAAAATGCCACGTTTTATATAATAAGTAAAATAGACTTTCAGGTTACAAACTTCTGGCATTGGAGCAAATCAAATAATTTTCCATTAAATCGATTATTGATGTTTATTTTACATGCCTCTGACTCATTCACTTTAATAATCATAGAGGACTTTTATTTACTATATTGAAAGATTGCTGTATCTGTAACCTGTCCTAATTGACTTTCTTTTGCTGTGACACACAACATGATAAAAAGAAAATTGGTTAAGATGAGTTAATTTCATCTTACAACTAAGAGTTCATCATGAATAGAATTCAAAGCAGGAACTCGCAGAGGAAAAGTGGACACAGCAACTGAAATAAAGTCCATGGAGGAATGTCATACTATAGACACAATTTTTTGTCCTGCCTGGTCCCACAGTCATTCAGCCCCAAAGAAACCTACAAAGACCTACAATAATTATAAACTGGTTGGCCTATTTGCTCAGGCTTATTCTTAAATAGTTCTTACAACTTATACCATAATTCTTATCCATATTTATCCATGTGGTTTGGTAATTTACTCAGTGAGGTATTCTCATCTTACTTCTTCTGGAACTGGCTGGTGAGTGCAGACTGAACCTTTCCTCTTTCAAGAATTCCCCTTGCCTCGTCAGACCACCTATACTTCCTGCCTGGTTTCTGGCCAATCAGCATGTTATTAAACCTGTACCAGTGAAAAACCTTTACAGGGTACAAGAAAATTATTCCATAGCATCATATACTATGTTGCTCTCCATGATTTTCTTAATTTTATTTCTTATACAATCAGGGACACATGTTTAGGGGGGGGCACCACCCACAGTGGGCTAAGTTTTTCCACATCAGTAATTCATTATGACACTGTGAATCATGACTATATATTAATTCTCTATGAAAAGGGCAGTGTCTCATGGCCCTTTGTGTATCTTCTGGCTCTTTGCAAGTTTCCCCCTCTTCATTGATGCTCCTTGAGTCATGGACTTCTTTAAGTGTTCTCTTTCTGGATGACATTTCAGCCATAGCCTTATTCTCAGTATCCTAAGTGTTCTCATGCCTCTATATTCCATACCATTCATTGAAATGTGAGGCTGTTTGGATTATACCTAGAAAAAAATTGTGTATGTGTACAAACACATAGTTAGAATACTGTTTGATGACAGCTTAGCAAACAAACAAACAAACACAAAACAAAACAAAAAAACAAAACCAAACAAAAAACCAATGAAGCTCTCCTCAGGACCAAACACCTCCTCAACTATGATTTTAAACAGAACTTTTAGCATCATGTACGAATTCGGTCTATTAAAACATGTCTCTAATGATCAGAGAATAGTTGGTTTCTCCCACAATAGCTATGTTAGTTTTGTACTAGTAAGCCTTCTGATTTTGATTATTGTTGTTGTAGGTTGTATATTTTACAGCTGAGTAAGATTACTGACTTTTTCTTCTTCATCAAACTATATAGTACCTATTCTCATGATTGAAACTGGCTTTTAGAGAATAGTTTTCTGGCTTAATACATTTTATCGTTTTTTTTAATTTGATACTGAAGTGTGTATAGTCATCAGCAATAAAAAATTATTTAGTTCAGGTGGGAGACTATAACTTCTTAATTGTTTTGCTAAAATATTATTGGAATATTGATAAGAATTTTGTTTAATTTAGTTGAATAAGTAAAATGCTATAATTTTACTATTAATTATTTTGGTTTTTGAATATGTGTTTCTCTTGAATTTAAATAATTACTCATTGTACTATTCTCTAGTGTTTGGCCATTCATTTATTTTGAAATTATATTCACTTCATTTTGCATTAGTTTATGAATATTATTGTCATAAATTGAAGTTATTAGTTATTATTAATTTTATGAAATTAAAAATTATGAATACAATTATTAAATCAAATTGAAATTTACACAGCATTGCATTTCATTTATAATCTGCTTATCCTTCTTAGAACAATTTGTAAAATGTAGAAAATAATTGCTGATAATAGACAGTCCATCTATTTTTGTCTTGAATAGAATGATTTATTTCAACATGGGTTAATACTTTGGCAGTTGTGGCTTATCAAATAAAATTTTTTGTTTTATTTTTAGTGTGTTAGATATTATACCCACAGAATACTAAATTTTGTCAAATAATTTTCTAAATCTAATGATCATAAAGAGTTTCCTAATTATATTTTTGCTATGATGTATTATGTCATTAATTTTAATATTATGAACTGGGCAGGGCAGTAGTGGCACACACCTTTAATCCCAGAACTTGACAGGAGGATCATTGTGACATTAAGCCAGTGAGGTCTACAAGAGCTAGTTCCTGGGCAGCTAGGGCTATTACACAGAGAAGCCCTGTCTCAAAATAAATAAATAAAGGGAATGAAAAATTTGATTAAACAACATTACATTTCAGATATAAATTCCCCTTGTGGTATCCAATTAATTTTTTCCATATATTATGAATTAATATATATATTCTAATTATTGTTTATTTAGTAACTGTCTTTTGGATTTTTAATTTATAATCTAAAATGGATTGCTGTAAATTTTTTGAATCACATTACAAACATATTTACACTAACAAAATTTGCTGAACTGTCTCTAATTTAATGACATTCATATTTTCAATTGTCTCTCTTCCTTCACAGTCAGACTGTTTTTGACATATTGCCATATTATTTTGAGCATTCCTTTAATTTATCTTGAAATATTTTCTAATTTCACCTGTGATAATTTCATTGTGATAAAATGATAATATGTTCCTGTAAATGAAATCTATATAATTTTTTCAGCAAGTGATTCACCAGCAAATGACAAAATATTTAGGAAATAAAGTGAATATTCATTTCACATTTTATATTATGAGATTGTGAAATTTGAAAGCTTTTTATTTCTTATTTCACTATATTATTGAATATTATGAAAATACAAAAATAATTTAAATCCTTTAGAATCTATGTTCTTTTGAAGTACATATAATTCTATATCTCTGACTTTTCCTATAAGATTCTTAAGTTATAATTCTAAAAATTCATAAGATAATCTAATGAAATCTATTATTTTTATAGAGAAAGTAATTAATACTCAGATTAAATGTTTTTCCCAGACGCATGAATGAAAAATAATTAAGCTTTATTATAATCAGAGGTCTTAATATGGCAGGATCCCTCTCTATATCTCTAGCTCCCTAATTTCTGAACATTTTTAAATAATACTTATGATATTATCAAACAAAACTATAGCAAAAGGTTCTAGGCAAAAACTGCAGTTATTTATATGATGAATTTAATAAAATTAGTTGTGAACAAGTAAGTATATTATACTGTTTCAAAAAATAAGTATATTTTTCCATAGACACTGCTCAGAATTATTACTGAGGATCATAACAGTCTATTTTAATAGTATGAAAAAATATCCATGCAAGGAAATTTTACTTTTTCAAGATAATCCAAAAATTTCAAATTTATCTTTGTGTACCTGTGTTTGTTAAAGTTTCTTAAATGCAAAAATAATTCTCCAGAACAAAAGTGATAACCTATGAAACATACAAAACTGTAATAAATATATATTACACACACATATATGTATTCATATGCATTATATATATATGTACATATACATACCTTTGCACACAAGTAATTAATTGAGTGTTTAAGACATTTAAAGCCCTGAGTCTGAAACCATACATTCAAATCTTATTTGTCCTCCTTTGTGTATTTATATAATTTCATTTTAAAATTAATTGTCAAAATATCATAGTGCTATAAGTAAATGTTTGTGTATAAGAAAGAGGGAAAGAGAAAGAGAAAGAGAGACAGAGAGAGAGGAGAGACAGAGAGAGAGAGAGAGAGAGAATTATTGTGCTAAGGAAAATTGAGAGGAAGAGTTTAGGAAATAAAGTAAATAAATAATTTTGAAAAATGTCTCAAAGACCCATTTAAAATGTATGTGCAAGTGAAAAATCTAAATCATAGGTCCCAAGAGCATCGTTGTGTAGACTTGGTTTAGTTACTGATAAAAGCTAAGGTAATAAGAAATTATTACATTTTCACCAAGTAATAATAAATTAATACATAAACACTATTTTTTTAAGTAATTTTATTAAATTATAAAAGTTTCCATTTCTGCCCCTCCTCCCACCACCCTCCCACTCCCCCCACTAGCTCTCCTCCTCCCTCTCCATCCCTAGGAGCAGGCAGGGTTTCCTGCCCAGTGGGAAGTTCAAGTTTCTCTCCCTTCCCAACAGGTCCAGGAAGGTGAGCGTCCAGACGGACTGGATCCACAAAATCCAGTATACGCAGAGGAAACAAGTCCCAGTGCCATTGTCAATGGCTTTTCAGAAAGACTCCGGGCCAGCCACATTCAGAGAATCTGGCCACATTCAGAGAATCAGGTTGAATCCCGTCCTCGTTCAGTCCCAGTTCAACTGGCCTTGGTAAACTCTCATTAGATCCGTCCCCTTGTATCAGTGGGTGATTGCATCCCTCACAGTCCTTATTTCCTTTTTCATGTTCTTCTTCCTTCTGCTCCTCATTTGGACCTTGGGGGGCTCAGTCCGGAGCTCCAATGTGGGTCTCCGTCTGTATCGCCATCCATCATCGGATGAAGGTTCTCTCTGCTCTTGCCTTCTTTGCTCACGTTCTCTTTCCTTCTGCTTCTCGTTTGGACCTAGGGAGTTAAGTCCAGTGTTCCAATGTGGGTCTCTGTCTCTATCTCCATCCATCCCCAGATGAAGGTTCTATGGTGATAAGCAAAATATTCATCAGTATGGTTATGGGCCAAGGCCGTTTCAGGCACCCTCTCTTCTATCCGGAGAACAATCTGGGGATCTCTCCTTGGACCTGGGATCCCATTTATAATCAAGTCTCCTGTAAACCCTAAAATGACTCCCTTAGTTGAAATATATTCTTCCCTGATCTCATATCCATCCTTCCTCCCTCCCCCTATCCCAGTCCACCTAGCTTTCCCCATTCCTCCCCTACTCCCTTCTTTTTAACCCTCTCCCCTTTCAAAAACCCTCCCAACCCCCCATGCACCCGAGGTTACCTGAGACTCTTGTCTATTTCCAATCTCCAGGCAGATAGCTACATGATTTTCATCAGGTTCACCTTCTTATTTAGCTTCTCTAGGATCACGAATAATGGGCTCAAAGACCTTTAATTATGGTTAGAATCCACTCCACATATGAGTGAATACATACCATATTCCTCTTTTTGGGTCTGGCTTATCTCACTCAGTAAAGCGTTTTCTATATCCATCCATTTGCATGCAAAATTCAAGATGTCATTGTTTTTTACCCCTGAGTAGAACTCTAATGTGTATATGTTCCACACCTTTATTAACCATTCTTCTATTGAGGGGCACCTAGGTTGTTTCGAGGTTCTGGCTATTACAAATAGTGATGCTATGAACATAGTTGAACAAATGCTTTGTAGTATGATAGGGCATCTCTTGGGTATATTCCCAAGAGTGGAATTGCTGGGTCCTGAGGGAGGTTGACTCCCAGTTTCCTGAGAAACTGCCACACTGATTTCCACAGTGGCTGCACAAGTTTGCATTCCCACCAACAATGGATGAGTGTTCCCCTCATTCCACATCCTCTCCAGCATAGGCTATCATTGGTGTTTTTGAGTTTAACTATTCTGACAAGTGTAAGATGGTATCTCAATGTTGTTTTGATTTTCATTTCCCTGATTGCTAAGGAGGTTGAGCATGACCTTAAGTGCCTTTTGGCCATTCGGAGTTCATCTGTTGTGAATTCTCTGTTCAATTCAGTACCCCATTTTTTCATTGGGTTAATTAGAGTTTTGGTGTCTAGTTTCTTGAGTTCTTTGTATATTTTGGAGATCAAACCTTTGTCTGATGAGGGGTTGGTGAAGATCTTCTCCCAGTCAGAAGGTAGCCTTTTGGCCTTACTGACAGTGTCCTTTGCTTTACAGAAGCTTCTCAGTTTCAGGAGGTCCCATTTATTCATTGCTTCTCTTATTGTCTGCGCTCCTGGGGTTCTGCTAAGAACTGGTCTCCTGTGCCTATATCTTGTGGACTACTTCCCACTTTCTCTTCTATCAGGTTCAAAGTGGACGGATTAATGTTGATGTCTTTACTCCATTCGTACCTGAGTTTTGTGCATGGTGATAGATATGGATCTATTTTCATTCTTCTACAGTTTGACATCCAGTTATGCCAGCACCATTTCTTGAAGATGCTTTCCTTCTTCCATTGTATACCTTTAGCTCCCTTGTCAAATATCAGGTGTTCATACGTTTGTGGGTTAATATCTGGGTCTTCTATTCGATTCCATAGGTCGACTTCTCTGTTGTCATGCCAATACCAAGCTGTTTTCAATACTGTTGCTCTGTAATAGAGTTTGAAGTCAGGGATGGTAATGCCTCCAGAAGTTTGTTTATTGTATAAGATTGTTTTGGCTATCCTGGGTTTTTTGTTTTGCCATATAAACTTGATTATTGTTCTCTCAAGGTCTGTGAAGAAGTTTGATGGGATTTTGATGGGAATTTTGTTGAATCTATAGATTGCTTTTGGTAGAATTTCCATTTTTACTATGTTGATTCTCCCAATCCAAGAGCAGGGGAGGTCTTTCTATTTTTTGGTAATCCTCCTCAATTTCTTTCTTCAAGGACTTAAAGTTCTTGTCAAATAGGTCTTTCACTTCCTTGGTTAGAGTTACCCCAAGATATTTTATGCTATTTGTGGCTATCATGAAAGGTGAGATTTCTCTGATTTCCATCTCTACTTCTTTATCCTTTGTGTATAGGAGGGCAACCAATTTTTTGGAGTTGATCTTGTATCCTGCCACATTACTAAAGGTGTTTATCAATTGTAGAAGTTCTTTGGTAGAGTTTTTGGGGTCGCTTATGTCCACTATCATATCGTCTGCAAATAACGAAAGTTTAACTTCATCCTTTCCAATTCGAATCCCCTTGATCCCCTTATGTTGTCTTATTGCTATTGCTAGAACTTCAAGCACTATATTGAAGAGGTATGGAGAGAGTGGACAGCCTTGTCGTGTTCCTGATTTTAGTGGAATGACTTTGAGTTTCTCTCCGTTCAATTTGATGTTAGCTGTCGGCTTACTATATATTGCTTTTATTATATTTAGGTATGATCCTCGTATACCCAATCTCTCCAATACCTTTATCATAAACTGGTGTTGAATTTTGTCAAATGCTTTTGCAGCATCCAATGAAATGATCATATGTTTTTTTTTCTTTCAGTTTATTTATATGATGGATTACATTGATAGATTTGCGTATGTTGAATCAGTCCTGCATCTCTGGGATGAAGCTCACTTGATCATAATGGATGATTTTTCTAATGTATTCTTGGGTTCGGTTTGCCAGTATTTTATTGAGTATTTTAGCGTCAATGTTCATGAGTGAGATTGGTCTGTAATTGTCTTTCTTGGTTGTGTCTTTGTGTGGTTTTGGTATCAGGGTAACTGTAGCTTCATAAAAAGAGTTTGACAATGATTCTTCTGTTTCTATATTGTGAAATACATTAAGGAGTATAGGTATTAGCTCTTCCTGGAAGTTCTGGTAGAATTCTGCATTGAAACCATCTGGTACTGGGCTTTTTTTGGTGGGGAGGTTTTTGATAACAGCTTCTAATTCTTCATGACTAACAGGTCTAGTTAGATTGTTCACTTGGTTTTGATTTAACTTGGGTAAATGGTATTTATCTAAAAACCAATCCATTCCTTGTACATTTTCCAACTTTGTGCCATATAAACTTTCGTAGTAAGATCTAATGATTCTCTGAATTTCCATTGTGTCTGTTGTTATGTCCCCATTTTCATTTCTGATCTTATTAATTTGAGTGTTCTCTCTCTGCCATTTGATTAATTTGGCTAGGGGTTTGTCAATCTTGTTGAGTTTCTCCAAGAACCAACTTTTTCTTTCATTGATTTTTTGGATTGTTTTCTGTGTTTCTATTTTGTTGATTTCAGCCCTCAGTTTGATTATTTCCAATCCTCTACTTCTCCTGGGAGAGTCTGCTTCTTTTTTTTCCAGAGCTTTTAGGTGTGCTGTTAAGTCTCCAATATATGCTTACTCCGTTTTCTTTAATTGGGCACTTAGTGCTATGAACTTTCCTCTTAGAACTGCTTTCATTGTGTCCCATAGGTTTGAGTATGTTGTGTCTTTATTTTCATTAAATTCAAGGAAGACTTTAATTTCCTTCTTTATTTCTTCCTTGACCCAGGGATGATTCAGTAGTTGACTGTTCAGCTTCCACGTGTTTGTAGGCTTTCTGGTATTCGAATTGTTATTGAATTCTAACTTTATTCTGTGGTGATCCGACAAGACACAAGTGATTACTAATGTTTTTTTGTATCTGTGTAAGTTTGCTTTGTTACCGAGTATGTGGTCAATTTTCGAGAAGGTTCCATGAGCTGCAGAGAAGAAGGTATATTCTTTATTTTTGGGTAGAATGTTCTATAGATATCTGTTAAGTCCATTTGATTCATTACCTCTAGCAATTCTCTTATTTCTCTGTTGAGTTTCTGTTTGATTGACCTGTCCATTGGTGAGAGAGGTTTGTTGAAGTCTCTTACTATTAGTGTGTGGTTTGATGACTGCCTTGAGTTCTAAAAGTTTTTCTTTTACATAAGTGGGTGCTTTTATATTAGGGGCGTAGATATTCAGGATTGAGACTTCCTCCTGATTAATTGTTCCTGTTATGAGCATGAAATGTCCATCTCCATCTCTTCTGATTGATTTTAGTTTGAAGTCAATTTTGTTAGATATTAGAATGGCCACACCAGCTTGTTTTTTAGGTCTGTTTGTTTGGAAAACCTTTTCCCAACCCTTTACTCTGAGTAGATGTCTATCTTTGTGGTTGAGGTGTGTTTCTTGTAAACAGCAGAATGTTGGATCTTGTTTTCTTATCCAGTCTCTAAGTCTGTGCCTTTTTATAGATGAGTTGAGTCCATTAATATTAAGTAATATTAATGACGAATGGTTGTTGAATCCGGTTATTATTTTGTGTGTGTGTGTGTGTGTGTGTGTGTGTAGTAGAGTTTGTGTGTTTCTCTTCTTTGAGTTAAGGTTGTGAAGGGTCGCTAGATGTCTGGGTTATTGTAGGCCATGATGGCAATGTTGGAATCCTTGGGTTGCGATTTTCCTTCTATTACACTCTGTAAGGCTGGATTTGTGGCTCCGAATTGTTTAAATTTATTTTTTCCTGGAATATTTTGTTTTCTCTGTTGATAGTGAACAATAGCTTGGATGGGTATAGTAGTCTGGGTTTGCATCCATGGTCTCTTAGTTTCTGCAGTACCTCTATCCAGGATCTTCTGGCTTTCATGGTTTCCATAGAGAAGTCTGGTGTAAGCCTGATAGGTTTACCTTTATAAGTCACTTGACCTTTTTCCTTTGCAGCTCTTAATATTATTTCTTTAATCTTAATGTTTTGTGTTTTGATTATTATATGGCGAGGGGACTTTTTTTTTTGATCCAGTCTATTCGGCGTTCTGTATGCTTCTTGAACCTTCATAGGAATATCGTTCTTTAGGATGGGAAAGTTTTCTTCTATAATTTTGTTAAATATATTTTCTGGGCCTTTGATCTGCAGTTCTTCTCCTTCTTCAATCCCTATTATTCTTAGATTTGGTTTTCTTATTGTGTCCCAGATTTCCTGAATGTTTTGTGAAGAGAATTTGTTGGATTTGCCGTTTTCTTTGACCAGAGCATTTATTTCTCTATGGTATCTTCAGAATCTGAGACTCGTTCTTCTATGTCTTGTATTCTATTGGTTATGCTTGATTCTGTAGTCTCTGTTCGTTTACCTAGGTTTTCCATATCCAGCCGGTTCTCGTTTTGTGTTTTCTTCATTGCCTCCATTTCAGTTTTCAATTGTTGCACTGTTTCCTTTACTTGTTTGATTGTTTTTTCTTGGTTTCTCAGGGTATCATTCACGAATTTACTTCTTGTAAACTTTTTGTTATATTTCTCATCCGTTTCTATACTCATTTCTTCAAATTTTTTGTTATATTTCTCATCCAATTCTTTAAGGGAGTTCTTCATATCCTGTTTAAGGGACTCTATTTCTTTCATAATGGCACTTTTTTCTACTTCTTCTGGGTTAGAGTGTTCAAGTCCTTCTGTTGTAGGTCATTGGGATCTGGTGTTTTCATGTTGTTTTTCAGATTGTTGGAGGAGGTCTTGCCTTGGCGTCCGCCCATCTCTTCATTCAAATGCTCTCTATTGGAACTTCTGGTAGCGGGTCTGGTTCCCTTGTTGGGCAGGGAATTCACTGATAGAATGCCTACCTTTCCTCAGGCAGGCTTTTGAAGCACAGGCACTCCCTTTTTCTGGGATGCGCCTATAGAGCAGGTCCAGCGTGCAAGGCAGCTGAGCTGGGGAAATTTTATGGCCCCAGTGGGAAGGAAGAAATATAGGAATTTGTACCTGGATGGAAGCTGGGATGGCAGGCAGGAGAGCTTAACAGAGTGGAACCAGCACTGCAGGGTGACCTGGGAGTCTATGGGGTTGGGGAAAGTCCAAGCTCCTCCTCGCTGGGCCCCTCTGATGGCCCTCTGGATGGAAGCTGGGATGGCTGGCGGGGGAGCTAGCAGGGTGGAGCCAGCAGTGCAGGCTGACCTGGGAGTCTATGGGGTCACGGAAAGTCCGAGCTCCTCCTCGCCGGGCTCGAAGCAAACTCACCCCTCCAATGGCACTCTGGCTGGAAGCTGGCTAAACACTAATTTTGAATTTCCTGTTTTAAAGTAGAATCAAAATCTTTTAGAATTTTGGCTTTTATTTTAATGTTTGGAAAAGATTTAACTTACAAAAGTTATAACTGCTTTTTAAAAAAGGTAACAATAGTTACCAGTGACAGATCAAAATTTAGGATAGATATTAACACAGAAATCAATTGTTAACATAAAGGTAAAACAAGATATCAAGAAAATATAAAAAAATGAGTAGTTAAAAATTTATAAATAATTTCTTAAATTCTGAGGTCAAGATATTGCACTCATTCTTAGAATTTTTATTACTTACAAAATTATTAATACAAAGGTATATTCAAAATACCTTCACCCTACATATTATATTTTTCCTATTAGCTTTAAAAAATTTAAATATTTTACAACCATAAGGACATACATAAAATAATGAATTAAAGATAAATCACTGACAGCAACAACTGAAAAATGTTATTGTAGCAAGCTTTTATCACCTTAAATAAGATTATTAATGTCAACAGAAATAGAGTAATGTATTATTGCATAGTTAAAAAGGTCAGTCTTTTCATGTGTTTCCTGAGGAATTTACAAATAAGCACTAAAATATTATATGAAGAACAATAATATATAATCTGTGTATAAACTGTTGCAGTTCAGAAAGTCATCATTAAAAGACCATACATTAGCATTAAGAACAGAAACTACTTTAATAGATTGTGTCAACAAGTAAAAACATGTATTATTTCATGATATACATTAAGGGAAAGTACAATGTGGTAATACATAAAATTAGGTATCTAATAAAAGCATAATGACTGTTACATTTTACTTTGTGTTTATTAAGGGCTATATGTTGTACAAAAGCTTAGAGAGTGACAAGAATGCCTCTTATTTACTTTCAATTTAATTATGGTTTTCATCAAAGCAAATGAAATGAGCCCACAGGTATAATAGCATATATGAGGATTTAAGTGTAAATAGAAACTAGGTAAGATATTTCCTAGTGAGCAAAAAACTTAAGAAGCCTTTATAGTATGCATTTATACCAGGGTTACAATAATGACTAATAGTTTTCAGGTAAATTAATTATACCTTTAGTACTGGAATGGATAAAAAATGTATTTGAAAATATTATGTTGTTGTTTTGTTTTGTTTTTTCTTTCCTTTTTTTTGAGACAGGGTTTTCTGAGTAACAGCCCTGGATACCCTGAAACTTGCTTTACAGACTAGGCTGGCCCAAAATTCTCAGGAAAAAAAAAAAGCAAAACAAAACAATACAAAACAAAAAAAACCTCTGTCTGTATCTCCTGAGTGAAGGTCCAACTTGAACCTATTTTAAAGTATCAAAAAAAAATTATAAAGCCATTAAAAATGGCTGAGTCCCAGATGTCACCACAATCTGCCAGTATCTGTTAGGTTAATTCCTTGTTGTCATATATCTCTCTATCTTTGTATAGTTGTACATTTAAATATATTGTATTTTATATTGTCAAATTAAAAATATTGAAACAATGTAGGTTCAAGATATCCCATCACAAGTATAGATGTTTCTTCTGAGGACTCTATAGATTTTAGAAATTCTTACAGAAGTAAAGGGAAGAATACAAGTGAATTTACAGATGAAAAGGAAAGAATACAAGTGAAAGTTAGAGAAGAAATATATGGATTCTAAGCATAGTCAGAATGTTTACATTAAAGCCTTATGTGGTGACTGAGGTTTTAATCTCCATGACTGTTTTTACATACCACACAGTATGTATGCATATATGTGTGAATATCCATATATATGTGCGTGTGTGTGTCACTGTTTTTACTGAGTTCTAAAATTTTGCCTCCAAATGGAGATAGACAAAATTATATTAAATAAATTCTGGATATAGTTTGATGACATTTTATGTGGTTCCAGTAAGAGAACACTTTTGGCTCTAAGTAGAAGATGCAATCATGTGTACTATGATCATTATGAGTATGTAACCTGGTCATTTTTGCAGGTATCTCTTAAAGTTTGGGTTCTAAATATCCTAAAATTGCCATAAACTTATAAGTAGATAAACAGTTGTTTAGAACTCTGCTGTTAAGTACTAGAAATGAAGATAGTACCTATGTGAATAATATAATTCAGAAGACTATTTTTCTATCATTCCTGTATGCCTCTCCATGTCTATATTTTGTTTTACTTCTGGGTGAATACAAGTGAGAAAACTAACATGAATAATTCTGGTCTGCTCCAGCATATCCTTGCCCCTACAATTTGTAACTCATAATCTGTTAATTATGTTACTTACTTGGTAATCTAAAACTATGAGGCAATATCAATATTTCTCCTGTGATTTGTTTTTCTTGTCATGACAAATGCACAATTAGAAACCACCATAATCTGTTTACATGTGCTGTAAAGCTTTTAAACAATATTCAACTAAAAGAAGTTAAAAATGAAGAAAAATTCTTGCTGAGTTAAAGTTTCACCAATAACATAATTCAAAAAATAAATGGATTAAATAATATATAATTCAAAAATTATGATACTTGAAAATATCTAAAATCAAACACAAAGAGGCATGAAAGTAGAATACAATAAGCCAGATTAAAAGTGATGTGGATATTTTAAAAAATAGCAAGAGGTAAGCAGAAGCTTGAGGAAGACATATTAAAAATACAATTGATTGAACTTTCCAGAAAAAGAGCAAGACATTAATAAACAAAAATATTATGAACAGACATTTATGGATATCATTTTCAAATAAGATATAAAAGAATCTTAAGGCAAACAAAATTACATATGATAGTCAGTTGCCATGCTATATCATAAATAATTAAAATTTTTCTAGTCTTTTTGAAAAATTTTGTGTAGTGCAGCGACTGCGCACTGCCATGGCATGTGCGGAGGTCTGGCTTCCACCCATAGCGTTGAAAACAGGAAACAGATTACTAGGAATTATGCTACATGTTACAGGAATTATGTCCTGTTGTCCCCACAGTTTCCTTTTTGTTCGTCGCTCCAGATGCTTCTCTCTAAGCACTGTGCTCAGGATTGGAGCACACATTGTACTTGAGCATCGTGGACGGTGACACTTCAGAAGAAAGGGATGGCTAGCCCTAACCTCTGCTGAGTTCATGCTTTGACGTTATTTGAAATCATAATTGCTGCTTAAGGTTTATAAACAGAGCATTTGTTGTTCCAAGTCCACACCCAAGTGCTTGAAATGGATGCTTCCTTAGAACACAACTTCGGAATGCCTAGGAGATGCTGGAACTAGGCAAAGGAGGTGTGAGGGAAAAGGTCAATGCTTTGCCAGGTTCTCTTTGTAACTCCTTGACTTATTAGTGTTGTCTAAATGGAATAATTGCGGGTTTGATAAGAGACAAATATTAACTTACACGTGTAATAAATGTCCATTGCAGTCTGTACCCCAAAAAAAAAATTTCTAATAATCCAAGACAGCATCTTTTTTATCAAAAACACTACTATATATATATATATATAATATATAACATATATATTATATATATAATTCATATATTTTTAAAATATAAAACAGTAAGAGAGTATAATAGAGAGTCAAAAACAGAAACAAATGAGTGAAAAGGCAAAAAATAGACATTTTATTTTTAAATCATTTGTATCCAATTAGGGGTATATAAGAATAAGAAATGCATCCACGGATGGAAAAAGGAAGAATCTGAATAATTCCAAAAAAGTCAATTATTTCCATCTTTAGATAAACAATAGCATTAAAATGAACAGCTAGTGGTTGAGGATGCTTTGTTTTGTTTTGTTTTTTGAGACTTTTTTTTTGTAGCTTTGGAGCTTGTCTTGGAAACTAGCTACAGTTGACCAGTCTATCCTTGAACTCACAGATATCTGCCTACCTCTGCCTCCCATGTGCTGGGATTAAAGGCATGTGCCACCACTGCCTGGCTTCTGGAGAATTTTTAAATTAATATTTTATAATGTTTTCCATTTCTAGATGAATAAATAGTTTGCATTATCTATATTCAATGATGCTAATTATATTCAATTATTAAGGTTACATACTATTACAATTCAATAGAACATAGAATGTGCATTATATTATTATTTATATCCTATCAATGAGTAAAGAACAAAAATCAGGAATAGAAAGAAAGGAACAATATTTAAAAGGCAATTCAAGGCTGGGGGTTTAATTCAGCAGATGGTTTTGCCTACAACATTCAAAATTTTGGCTCCCTTCTGCAATATCTCAGAAAAGAAAAAAAGAGTTTGAAATCAGTATTTTTAAAGAATGTAAAATAATTCTAAGATTTCCTAGACAAAGGTAAAAGTAAAACATAACTGAATATTATAGAAAAATAAAGCGGTAATTAAGGCAAAAGCCCTGTTAAAAGCAATATGCTTTTTCCACTGTCCTCCTAAGTTCTATGAAAATGACCCTTAGAAAATGCATACCAATAGAAACTAGAGTCCCTACCCTGTATAATATAAACTTTTCATAAAATTGCTTTTAGCTAATTTTACATGGTATTGCTCAATTTTTGGGCAAATTTACTCTTTAAAGAGACTTACGAAATAATATTCTTGTGTAGTAATATTTTTGAAACTAGACTGTCTTTACTATAGTGTTTTCTCTGTGATAAGCCATGAAACCTATTTTAGATATTTTTCCATAGAAAACTTGTTTTACAACTGTTTTAATAATTTTTTTGACATTTTGATTCACAGACCTATTATATCCTCTTTAAAAATAATAGGTACATGAAATTTTGTGTTCAATACAGATATAAATGTGTAAAATGCATAATTGTGAACTGAAAGTATTAAGCCTGTTAACTTTCTTCAACTATGTTCTAAGATAGACATTTAAATTTTGGGGGGGAGACATACATACAAACTCACAAAAGAAAGGAAATACATTATATATACCAAGTTTTTGATTATATAAAAGTCCAAATTTGTGATCTAATAAGAGGTTAACTGCCGTTATTAATAAAGATATAGGAGAGGGAATTCTCACATGACCAGGGATGACAGAGAAGCATTATTTTCAGCGTAATATTACAAAAGCTAAATTCCTGCATATCTCAAAAAAATTCCTGCATATCTCTGATGAGAATTTCTGCTACTCAGCAGTTTTTAGAATTTCTTCTGCTCCTTAGTAGTTTAGCAGTATGACAGAACCGTCTTCTCCCCAGGAATGTTTACTACTTAGCTGGAGAACAATTTTTTTCTTTTGTTTTAAATTGTATTTATTTTATATTTTGATCACACTTTACGCTCTCTCCATTTCTCCCCTCCCTTCTGCTCCCCTTACACGACTACTCCCCTCTTTATATTCAGAAATGGATAGGCCTTTTATGGCTATCAACAAAATGTATGATAATGAGTTTCTGTAAGACTAAGCACCTTCCGTTCTATCAAGGCAGGGCAAAGCAGTCAGCACGTGTTCTCCCACAATCCCAGCAGAATTCATAGGCATAGGCAAACACCACAGCAGTTGAAAAAACAGGTGAGTTACTAGCCTTTAAGATGGAATGCCCAAAAGTCTAGCCTCTAACTAAACCCCAAGCCTCTCTCCCATCCCAAATCCAACAAAGCAGCTGGACCCTGCCACCAAATCAAGTGGAAGTTTATTGCTCTCTGGCAGTTACCACCAGCCTGCACAGAGGTGACATAAAAGCCTCCAGGTTTTGCTTTCACTCCAGTCACCCACTGGACTCTGTCCTTGCCAGATCCACTGTGCCACTGCTGCCCAGCCACATATACCTGAAAATTCTCCTCATGTCCAGCCCTCCCTGGCACCACCAGCAGACTAATTAGGCAAATGTACAAACCTCACCAGTTGGGAAAACAACAGACTACAAAAGTTGGAAGTACAGGAACAAACCAAACCAGTTGGAAGAAATGATGAGTAAACTTCAGTGTAAGAATACACTAAACAACTGAAAGAGCAGTATGAAACCACCAGACCCTAGTAATCCTACAACACCAATACATTAATATTCCAATTCAAGTGCAACAAATGAAAACAAACTTTAAAAATTACTTTATAAAAACAATAGATGCTCTTAAAGAGGAAATGGAAAAAGTACCTTAAAGAAATAGAGGAAAAAGCAAACAAAAATAGAAGAAATCAATAAATCTCTCAAAGAAAGCAAAAAGAAAAACGAAGCAGTCACACATTAAGGAAATTTTCAAGACTTTAAAATTTAAATTAAAAAGTAAGGAAAACACAAACCTAGGAAATTCTGGAAATGGGAATTCTTGGGTAGTGAATGGAACTATAGATCAATGTATCAGCAAAGAATATAAGAGATGTAAGAGAGAACTTCAGACATTGAGGGTATGAAAGAGAAAATAGATTCATCAGTCAAAATAAATGATAATTCCAATAAATTACTAACACAAAACATCCACAAAATATGAGAAACAAAGAAAGGACCAAAAATAAGAATAATAAATACAAGAAGGAGAAGAATACCATCTCAGAGGCACAGAAAGCATATTCAACAAAATCACAGAAGAATACACTCCCTGTTTTCTGTACTCCTCGTTTCTACATTTGTTAAATCCTAAAGAAATCACACAGAGGTCTACATTAGTTATAAACTGATTGGCCCATTAGCTCAGACTTCTTATTAACTCTTATAACTTATATTATCCCATTATTCTTGTCTATGCCAGCCACGTGGCTCAGCACCTTATTCAGCAAGACAATCACATCTTGCTTTTTCTATGGCTGGGTGAGAACAGCAGAATATGCTTTCTTCTTCCCAGAATTCTCCTGTTCTCATCAATGCTCCTCTATTACCTGCCTGGTTGTCCCACCTATACTTCCTGCCTAGCTACTGACCAATCAGCATTTATTTAAAATATAATTGACAGAAAACAGATCATTATTGTAAGAGGAGGAGTGGGCCACATCCTGCCACCTGGATAGCTTAACCCCTGAAATAACCACACAGAAATTTTATTAATTAACTTACTGTTTGTCCCATAAGCTCTAGCCTCTTATTGGGTAACTCTCACATCTTGATTCAACTTATTTCTAATAATTTGTATGTCGCTACAAGGTCATGGCCTACTGGGAGAGATTCAGCATGTTTGACTTGGCAGCTGGCTCCATGGTAGCTCTGACTGTCTGCCTTCCTCCTCCCAGCATTCAGTTCTGTCTTCCCTTCTACCTGATATCTGCCCTATCAACTAGGCCAAATAAGATTCTTTAATAATCAATGAAAGCAACGCAAATACAGAAGGTCCTCCTACACTAGACTAGAATTCAATGAAAATGAATGCACAACATTCCCAAGCTCATTAGACACAATGAAAGCATAGCAAAGAATAAAATTCAGAGTGGTCAGTACCTTCATTAAGAATTTGAAAAGATTGTCTATTAGTGACTAAACTGCACACCTGAAAGTTCTAGCAGAAAAAGAAGCAACTCATCCAGGATGAGTAGATGGCATAAAATGATCTCACTCAGGGCTAAAATCAATAAAATTGAACCAAAGTGTACAATAGAAAGAATCAAGGAACCAAAGAGTTCATTCTTTGACAAAATCAAGAAGACAGACAAACCCTTATGCATCCTAATTGAAAGGCAGAAAGAATAGTCAAATTAACAAAATCAGAAATGAAAAAGTGTAGGGCCCTGTCTCCCCTGTTTCTTTCTCCTGTAGCCCCTGCCCGGATCAACCGGGAGCCCACGCGAGCCCTCGGGAACGGGTAGGGAGCTCTCCCGGCTCAGGAACCGCAGGCAGAGGCCCGCCTTGGCCCTTCTCCCGGAGCCCCATCTACCAGCTTAGGGCTCAAGGTCCGGCAGGTGGCTTCCACTGTGGGGACCTCGCCCTCCACTGGGTGCCGCCTCTGTCTGCATTTCTCTCTCTCTCTCTCTCTCTCTCTCTCTCTCTCTCTCTCTCTCTCTCTGTACTGGGCGGCATGCCTTGGCCGCTGCCGCCTTCCTTGGCCGACCAGCGCTGCTCCCTTGCTATGGGGAAACCTCCTGGCCCTGTGCCTGTGGGCGGTCTCTGTGGCCCGCTGCTAGCAGCCAGGGCCTGGGAGCCAAGGCAGGATATGCAGCCCTGCCCATAATGCTCTGGGCAGGCGCCGTTCCGCTCCCTCCCCTCTGTGTTCGCTCACCCAGGTGTTGCCTTTTGTTACTCAAAAACTCTTAATAGAATTATCAGACATACTTTTTGAATTTTCTCTCAGCCCGAGGCTCGCAGTTACATGGCCATCGGCTATTAATAGTGTGCCAGTTTACACTGGGCCCTGGAATGGTCTATAGGATCTCCTGTGCTGCTTCACCTTGATCCTGGTGCCAAGCCTCTTTAAGAAATCCAGCAGCTGATCTGCCCACTGGCCTTTTAGCTCTGGATCAGACCTTTCGGCACCCATTCCTCTAAAAAAAAAAATCAAGCTAATTCACCCCCTTTGCATACCTGCACATTTGCACACTTCGAAGCTGGCCAGTTTTTTCGTGGGGTGACTCCCATGGGCTTTACCTACCCAAGATGCTCGTGGGTGAGTTCACAGAAGGCAGAACGTAGCTGTTTTTTCTTCCATCCCAGCGGGGCATCCAAATGCTGCTCGCACTTTTCTGTGAAACCTCACTCTCCCGTCACAGGGCGTGCCTCCTGTACCAGGCCACCACGAGTCTGGATCATTATCCTAGGAGTTGAACAGACACACACACACACAGAGATCGGATCATTCACCCAAAGGGTAATTGTCAATCTTTATTCAGCACACGTAGGCTTATATACTTGAAGGCAAGAGGATGAGAGCCTTCTCCCACCTGAAAGTAAGAAGAGGGGTGTTGACCACTTGGCGCCAGCAGCCTGAGCCTCCATGCAGGGGGAATCGAGCTGGGAACCCTGTCAGACAGATGGGAGGAGATTTAGGACCTTCTTAGCAGGTGAAATTATCATAGCAATGACAGAAATAAGGTTTTTAACTAATTCCCTCTGGCTGTCAGAATGAGCAGGGGAAGCTAAGCTGGTTGGCTTAAACAATTCTTGCATCCTGTTGCCTCAAGGAACAGGGAAGATAGAGCCCTACAAAAAAGGGTACATAACAACAGAGTGTGCATAAATACAGAGAATCATTATGCCATATTTCAAAAATCTGTACTCTATAAAATTGGAAATCTAAAAGAAATGGACAACTTTTTCAATAGGTACCACATACCAAAATTAGATTAAGACCAGATGAACCATTTAAAAAAATTTGGAACTTCTATGGAAATGTAAATGATCATTAAAAGTCTCCCCAAAACAACAACAAAGATCTAATAGCCAGATGGTTTCAGCACCAAATTCTAACGAAAATTCAAAGAGAAGCTAATACCAATACTCCATAAATTGTTCTGCTCAATAGAGACATAAGAAACATTGTCAATTTTTTTATGAGGCTAAAGTTACATTAATACCCAAGACAAAAATGATGCAACAAAGAATGAAAATTGCAGACCACTCACCCTTGAACAATTATTCGAAAATACTCAAGGCAATATTAAAATCAATCTAATAACTGGTGTGGGAGAATTATCTGTATTCTGTCAATCATATTTTAATAAAACGCTGATTGGCCAGGCAGGCAGTATAGGCGGGAAAGCCAGACAGGAAGTAGGGGTGGAGCAAAGAGACTGGGAGAATTCTGGGAAGCAGAGAGGTTCCTCTGCCATTCCTGTGCAGACCACGGAAGAAGCAACATGTAAGCTGTCACACTGAGAAAGGTAATGAGCCCATGTGGCTAACGTAGATAAGAATAATGGGGTAACATAAGTTATAAGAGCTAATAAGTAGCCTGACCTAATGAGCCAATCAGTTTATAACCTTATGGAGTCCTGTGTGTGATTTCTCTTTGGTATTTGCCGGCTGTTGGGGTACCGGGCGGGACGGAAACCCCAACAAGCCAGCCCTCATACTACATATGGCGCCAACGTGTGGACAACTGTATCCACATAAAGCTTGAGACAGCTTGGGAAGTAATTCTAGAACAAAATAACAGCATTGCATGGTTTCTTGGTGGCAGCAATTTCTCGGGTCTGTTCTGCTTGCTAGAGGCAAGCAAATGCTCTCATCTAAGAGAGGCTTCCTAACTCAGCTTTAGCTGCAAAACTTTGTAGCTCCTTTAAGAGGTCCTGCCGCGAAACACTTAAATGGTATTGATGAAAAGCTGAACGCATGCTTTTCGGTTTTCAGTCGTAGCAGGAAAAACGCTGCGCTGTTTTAAAATGTCGGCTTTATGGGCTGTCCTGCCAGGGCAAACTCTGACTCTTTCAGGCAGGCAGTCCAACTGAGTGTGGTCTGTGAGCAGGATGATGCTGCTTGCTTGCTAGCAAGGACCTTGAAACGTCATAGAGTTGTGGCAGTGAACCACAGCTCTGGCTGGTACCTCAGCCTTGAGGCTGAAAAGCTAAGGAATGAGCTGGATCTAGCCGTCAAAGCCACAGCTCTCCATATTGCTTAGTAAATTAAAGACTCATATGGTCAGAAAAAGAAAAATATACAGTAAAGAGAGATTCAAAGAGGAAGAAAACCTAAATATTTTACAGTGTGTTAAAATATATGCAGGCTAAAAGTTAAAGTTCTTAATGTAAAAAAAGGAAGAAAGAGAGTAGTTGGGTGTGGTGGTACACACCTTAAATCCCAATGCCTGGGAGGCAGAGGCATATTGACCTCTGTGACTTCAAGGGGCAGAGGTAGCTTGACCTCTGTGACTTCAAGGTGTGGTAGTGCACACCTTTAATCCCAATGCCTGGGAGGCAGAGACAGACAGATCTCTGTGAGTTCAAGGTGTGGTAGCATACACCTTTAATCCCAGCACTGGGGAGGCAGAGACAGGAGGATCTCTGAGTTCAAGGACAGCCTGGTCTACAGAGTTATTCCAGGACAAAGATATACAGAGAGCCTGTCTCAAAAAGTAAAAGTAAAAATAAAAGAAATAGAAGTAAAATAAAGCTGCATAAAGATGGAAAATACACAGAGAATCTTGATACTGTGTGTTATGCTCTCTTTTAATTGTTTGAATGCTGAGGAAGGAGCAACAGTCACCAAAAGACATTTGTTTATAAATGCTGCTGAACTAACCCAAGATAGACATTTTGAAAATACCTTGGCTTCAAAACTGAAGTCAAAAGGTATGTTACTTTGGAGAAGAGATTCTGCTTTTGTTTCCACAGAAAATGAGAGGCTATGGATTTATTCAGAGTTAAGAAAAATCATCTTTGACCAAGGGAGGCCACCTGAGAAATCGACAGGAACAGATGGCCCAGATGACAGAGTTCTACATCCAGAACTGATTCAAGACTGCTGCCTGAGATGATCAAGACTCCCAGGATACTTCAGTCAGGACTTGACTATAACTCTAAATTTTCTTTAGGTCCCCTTAAGACTATCAGCGCCCCCAACCAGCAGGAAGTAGCCTGAAATACTACGCCCACATTCCCAACAAATGGATTATGGGTATTTTTCCTTTGTTTAAAAAAAAAGAGAGGGAAATGGTGTGGGAGAATTATCTGTATTCTGTCAATCATATTTTAATAAAACGCTGATTGGCCAGGCAGGCAGTATAGGCGGGAAAGCCAGACAGGAAGTAGGGGTGGAGCAAAGAGACTGGGAGAATTCTGGGAAGCAGAGAGGTTCCTCTGCCATTCCTGTGCAGACCACGGAAGAAGCAACATGTAAGCTGTCACACTGAGAAAGGTAATGAGCCCATGTGGCTAACGTAGATAAGAATAATGGGGTAACATAAGTTATAAGAGCTAATAAGTAGCCTGACCTAATGAGCCAATCAGTTTATAACCTTATGGAGTCCTGTGTGTGATTTCTCTTTGGTATTTGCCGGCTGTTGGGGTACCGGGCGGGACGGAAACCCCAACAAGCCGGCCCTCATACTACAAATAACACATAAAAATATCAAACAAAATGATCAAGTCAACTTTATCCCAGTTGTCAAAAGATGGTCCAATGTATCTGTCAATGTTGTCCACCACATAAGCAAACTGAAATGGAAAAAAAAAACACATTATTATCTTGCTAAATGATAAAAAGTACTTTTCAACATCCAACACCTCTTCATGATAAAAGATCTGGAAAGAACAGAAAATACAAGGAAACTAGGTAAACATAATAAAAGCAATATATGGCAAGCTGATACCCAAAATCCAACTAAATAATGAGAAACTCAAAGTGATTTAACAAAAATCAGTGACAAGAATATACTGTTCACTCTATATCTATGCAATAAAATACTTGATGCTCTAGCTAAATCAAAAATGCAGAAAATGAGATCAAGGAGATAGAAATTGTGAAGAATTGTGAAGGAAGAATTCAAACTTTCACTGTTTGCAAAGGATATGGTAGCATACATAAGTGACCCCAAAAATTCTAGCAAGGAACTACTACAGCTGATTACCACCTTCAGTAATGTGATGTGATTATAGATGAACTGAAAAAAAGCTTAGATAAGTCTGTTAAGAAATAAATAAAAGAAACAACACCCTTTATTATATATAAAATATCACGGAGAAATTGTAAGGAAATTAGTTAAATACCCATATGATACGAATATTGAAACTTTGAAAAAAAATTGGAAGAGATCAAAATACGAAAAGATATCCAATGCTGATGGATTGTTAGGATTAACATAGTACTAATGCAATCTCCAAATACAATGAAATTCTCATAACAAACCTCACATAATACTTCAAGGACCTTAAAAGAACAATACTCAACTTCATATGGAAAACAAACAAACAAAAATTCCGGGAAAGCAAAAACAATACTATACAATAAAGAAACTTCTGTAGGTTTCACCATCCCTGATTTCAAGCTCTACTATAGAACTATTGTAATAAAAGTTTGACATTGGCACAAAAACTGATGTTGATCAATGGAAATGAATCAAAGAACCTAGCATAAATCCATACACCAATGAACACCTAATTTTTGACAAAGGAGCTAAAAATGTACAATGGAAGAAAGGAAGCATCTTCAACAAATGGTACTGCCATAACTGAATGGAGGCAAGTATAAAAATACAAATAGATCCACATCTATCATCCTGCACAAAACTCAAGTCCAAGTGGATTAAAAAAAACCTTAACATAGATTCAGTTACAGTGCAGCTGAAAGAAGAGAAAGTAGGAAGTAGCATTGAATGTATTGGCCCTGGGGAAATCTTACTGGTAGCAATGACACTGAGATCAACAATTAATAAATGGGACCTCCTTAAAATGAAAAGCTTATGTAAGTCAAAGTATATTGTCAATAAGATAAAACACCAGCCTAGAGAATGGAAAAATATGTTCTCCAACTCCACATCTGAGAGAGGACTAATATTCAAAATATTTAAAGAGCTCAAGAAAATAGACATCAAAAATTTAAATATCCCATTAAAAATGTGTAGTGTTTAAACAGGCAATTCTCAGATGAAGAATATCAGATGTCTGAGATACACTTACAGAAGTTTTCAACATGCTTAGCTATCTGAAAAATGGAAATAAAAATGATTCTGAGATACCATTGTACCCTTGTCACAATGACCAAGATCAAAAATGTTAATGATGGCATATGTTGAAGATGATGTTGAATAAGTGAAACACTTCTCCACTGATGGTTGGAGTACAAATTTGTACAGCTACTTTGGAAACCAGTATCAGGTTATGAAAAATTTGGGAATCAATCTCAAGACCCAGCAATTCCACTCTTGGGTATAAAACCAAAAGATGCTTAAATGTATCAGAAAAATACTTTCTCAACTATATTCATAGCAGCACTATTTATAATATCCAGAACCTGGAAACAACCTAGCTTACAGTGAACCAAAAGAGTGAATAAAGAAAATGTGGTATATCTACAAAATGAAGTATTATTCAGAAGAAAAAAATACAATAACATCATGAAATTTACAGGCAAATGGATAGAACTAGAAAAAAAATCTTCCTGATTGAGGTAACTGAGACCCAGAAAGACAAGCATGAACCTTCATCCAATAGCTGATGGAAGCAGCTATAGAGATACACAACAAAGCACTAGGCCGCAGTCTGAGAGTCCAGTTGAAGAGAGGGAGGAAGGATTATATGAGCAAGGGGAGAGTAAAAATCATGATAGAGAAACCTGGAGAAACACTTGAAGTGAGCTTGTGGGAGCTCACATAATCTGAATGGACAGCTAAGGAGTTGACATGGAAATAAACTAGGAGCTCTGCATTGAGAAGACAGTTCTGTTGCTTGGTTTGTTTTTTTTTTTTTATGTCCAATAGCAGTGGGAACACGACCTGCTGCTGATGCATGAAGTGTCTCTTTGAAACCTATTCCCTTTGTTGGGATCCCTTGATCAGGCTTGATGCACCCTTGGTCAGTCTTGATGCAAGAGTTAGGAGATTGGTTCTGCTTCAACTTAATAAACTAAGTCTTGTTTATTTACAAGGAGACAATATTTTATCTAATAGGGATGGAGAAGAAGCCTATGTGTTGTAGAAGGAAGGTCTGGGAGGAAATGTAAGGAGAGGGGGAACTGGAAACTGTAAAATAAAAAAAGAAACTTCTGCTAATCCAGCTCTCAGAATTACTCAGTTGTCTGCTGGATTTGGAGTAAGATTGAGGCCTCCCTGGCTTTTAATTTATAATTTGTCATTTCCATTGTTATCATTTTTGTTCAGCTCATGTTTGGGCAGTTATGCTAGTGAGACTTTATGTCTATAGATCTAAAAACTCAAAAATGTAAAGAAGACTCTGTCAAGGTTGACCTCTCTCAGATATGTGATATTAGCCTATATTCTGATTTCATAGTTCTCCTTTTCACCCATGAAATAAATATTCCAATTTAGAGGAAACTACCATATATGATAAACATTGAATCTTCTGTAGTAATTTTCAATAGATATATTTGAATCATACACTTTAAAAATATATTGCTCAATGATGTTATATTCTATATATTCATGGGGACATTTTACATTCCCTCTCTATGATATGGCAAGAAAATCACAAACAAATACATAAATGAATAAGCAAAATATTATCTTTATTAGGTAAATATCTTTTAACTTTTATTTATACATCAATGTATTTAAAGCTAATTGTCATGGCTAAATAAACTTTCTTTTAAAATATAAAGTATAGGAAAGATATTTTGATGGACATGTCACATTAATGCTTTATTAAAATTAAATAAAACAAAAGTTGTCAACAAAGGTATATAACACCAAGAAAGTAAACTTGCATTACTTAAAATCTATCAAATGGTAAGTGTTTAAACCTGTTTCTTAAAACAACATTGAGCAAAAGCACTGTTATCAAATGTCATTTCACTTTTTAAAATTAAAACAACTTAGAAAATTAATGCACTGTGAATAACTATGTGAGTTTAAAAATAGATAGTTGGATAAATTATTATAAGAGTATGATAAAAAGCTTTGTGAAGTATATTTTTCAGGGATTAAATCCTAGTTCAGTGTTTCCTGTCTGTTTTTCCTTACAGAAAAAGTGAAAGAATTTTGCCATTTTAAGAAACAAATATCTATAATCATCATACAACTCAGCCCCAGGAGGCACCATCTTAGGAGAATTGTAAAAAATACTAAAAACAGTGTTTACAGATTTAAAAGTTATCACTATGTTGGTAAGGGATGGTAGTTATAAATGATTTTTAGGAAGTTTTGAATATAATAAAATTTATGTACATTGAATACAATGGCATAAAATACTGACAGAATTTCAAAAATCATACGTGCCGCTTCATCTATGTTGTGCCCCCGAAATCAGTAAAATGTAAAGGATAAAATGGACTTTCAATGCAATTCAGATTTGCATTTCTTAGGGGTCTAAAGAAAGATCATCATTTTATTTTTTTATTGTTCATTGTTGCTACTTTTAAAAAGTGTCTACTCAAATAATTTGCCAATTTATTTTAGAATTATTCGTATCAAATATGCTGTTTAAGTTTAAAGTGATTTATAAAATTTAGGTATTCATCCCCTCTTGCCTTGGCATAAATTGTTTCTTTTACGTTTTTCTTTAGCTGTGGAGAGACTTTTTTCTCAAGTTTTATTTATTTTATTTTATTTTTTTATTTATTAAAATTTTCACCTTCTCCCCTGCTCCCTTTTCCCTCCCACTCCCCCCACTTCCCCTCCCCCTCCCTCTCCAGTCCTAAAAGCAGTCTGTGTTCCCTGCCCTGTGGGAAGTCCAAGGTCCTCCCCCCTCCATTCAGGTCTAGGGAGGTATGCATCCAAACAGACTAGGCTCCCACAAAAGGAGTCCGGTTTGATCACATGCTCATTCCTTCCCAGTCCAGCTGGCCTTGGTGAGCTCCCATTAGATCAGTCCCACCATCTGTGGAGAGACTTTTTATTTTATTCAGTCTCATTTTTTAATTGAAATTGTTTACTGAGCTACCAATGTCTGAGTGAGCATGCCCTTGCCTATGTCTGTAGTTTGAATTATATCAAGTATATCTTCTTCCAGAACTTTCAAAATGTAAAGCTGTATATTAAGGTTTTGGATTCATTTTTATGTTGAATTTAGTTCAGTGTAAGATGTATTTCTTTCTCTCATTTACATGTTCTGTTCTTTTAGTATCATTTGATGAAAGGGTTTCCCCTTTTCTTGTTTTTATTTTTTATTTATTTGTAGTTTTCCTATATATGATTTAAGTTCCATAATTGAGGGCCAGAATATTTTTATTTCTCCTTTGACATCAAAGAGTTGTTCTGCTGCACATAGTTGATTTTAGCCATAATGGTTTTATTTGTTTGTGTTCAGGGATAGAATTCATTTTGTGCTTTGTGGGTCTTCATGGTTTCTTTTTTATTTATGTTAATATTTTTAATCAGTTGCCTTGGTAAATAATGTGTTTCTCTCCTATAATTTTCAATACCTTCTTTGTTTTATACTATTGTCTTTTAGGGTTATATGAGGTGTTTGTTTCTTAGGAAGTTAATTTATTTTCAGAACTTGATCTTGTTATTTGATTATATGTCTACACGGAAAATAGAAGTTTTTTTTCAGTTATGGGACTTATCTGCATGTGTGGCTTGCAAACTATATTTGACTTTCATTGTGATTTTATGCTCTACTCATATGACTCTTCTCAAACCTTAAAACTTGCCTGATACTTGAATAAATTTGGCTGTTGCATGAGATTTTAGTCTATCTCAATTATAAGCTCATTTTCCCCCAGGTTACATTGTCTCTATAGCAGCATTTTTCTTTTATTCTTATTTGGTATTCTAAATGGCTATTGGTTCTATTATTCTGAAGATTTGAGAAATGTTTGGGGTCAATTCATTGGATGGGTTTCCTGTTTCTTCAGTCTGAATTTGAGCAACCTCAAAATTTCTTCACCAAAAATTTCTATGTTTGTCTGCTTATAATATTTCACCAACATTGATTGGTGTGTCTGTAGCTTCATTTCTTCTTCTTATTAGATGTATATATAAAATAACTCTCCTTGTATTTTGACACTTGAATAGCATAAACAAAAGAGGCATGCCTTGCTTCATGGTATAAGAATAAGGAATGTTGAACTACATTTCACATACACTAGTCTGTAGCAGTCTCTATGACTACCAAGGTTGTTAGAGTTAAGTCCTCCATGAGGTAAGAAGTAAATCTGGTCCAGTACAACATTTTCAGTGTTGGTTAAAATTCTAGTGTGTAATCACAAGCTGTTTATTGTAAACATTTCTATAAGTACAGAACAATGTATAAAACATTCCTTGTGTAACACATTCACTCATGCTCAAGGAGGCAAAATTAAAATAAAATATTTTTTAAAATTAATCATTTAAGGATTAAAAATAAGGATTTAGACCTTGGGAGCTCAGTCCAATGATCCAATGGGGGTCTCTGTCTCTATCTCCATCCATCGCCAGATGAAGGTTGTATAGTGGTATGCAAGATATTCATCAGTGTGGCTATATGATAAGGCTGGTTCAGGCACCCTCTCCTCTTCTGCCCAAGGAACAAGCTGGGGAAATATCCTTGGACACCTGGGAACTCCTCTAGAGTCAAGTCTTTTACCAACCCTAAAATGGCTCCCTTAATTAAAATATTTACTTCCCTGCTCCCATATCCATCCTTCTTCTATCTCAACCATTCCATTCCACCAAGCACGCCCCAATCCTCCCCCCTCTCCCTTCTCTCTTCCCACCTCCTATTGCCCCCACCCCACTCTAACTTCCGTGCTACCAACTTTTGTCTGGCAGGATAACTATATGTTTTCCTTTGGGTTCACCTTGTTATTTGGTTTCTCTACCACCACAAATTATAGGCTCAATGTTCTTTATTTATAGCTAGAATCCACTTATGAGTGAGTACGTACCATATTCATCATTTTGACTCTGGGTTATCTCACTCAGAATAGTGTTTGTTATTTCCATCCATTTGCATACAAAATTCAAGATGTCATTGTTTTTTTTTACAACTGAGGACAACTCTAAAGTGTATATGTGCCACACCTTCTTTATCCATTCTTCTATTGAGGGGCACCTAGGTTGTTTCCAGGTTCTGGCTATTACAAATACTGCTGCAATGAACATAGTTGAACAAATGCTTTTGTAATATGATAGGGTATCTCTTGGGTATATTCCAAAGAGTGGAATTGTGGGGTCCTGAAGTAGGTTGACTCCCAGTTTCCTGAGAAACAGCCACACTTATTTCCAAGGTGCTTGCACAAGTTTGCATTTCCACCAGCAATGGATGAGTGTTCCCTTTACTCCACATCTTCTCCAGCAAAGGCTCTCATTGGTGTTTTTGACTTTAGCTATTCTGACAGGTGTAAGATATCTCAAAGCGTTTTTATTAGCATTTTCCTGATCTCTAAGGAGGTTGAGCATGATGTTAAGTGTCTTTTGGCCATTTGAACTTCTGTTGTGAATTCTCTATTCAGTTAAGTACCCCATTTTTTAATTGGGTTAATTAGAGTTTTACAAATGAAGAGCAGAAGGAAGGAGAACATGAAGAAGGAAGTCAGGACAGCGAGGGGTGTGTTCACCCACTGAGATGTTGGAACTGATCTAATGGGAGCTCACCATGGTCAGCTGAACTGGGGCTGAAGGAGCATGTGATCAAACTGGACTCTCATGAATGTGGCTGACTATGAGGGCTGAATGAAAAGCCAAGGACAATGGCACTGGGTTTTGATTCTACTGCACGGACTGGGAGCCTAGTTTGTTTGGATGCTCACTTTCCTAGACCTGGATTGAAAGGGGAGGACCTTGGACTTCCCAAAGGGCAGGGAACCCTGGCTACTCTTAGGACTGGAAAGGGAGGGGAAGTGGGGGGAGTTGGAGGGAAATAGGAGGAGGTGGAATATTTAATAAATAAATAAATAAATAAATTTTTTAAAAAAAAGAGCAAAAAAAAAGTATCAATCTTCCCTGAAGATGAGTACTAGAAATAAGCTATATATATTTTCATAAGCATCCCAGGAGGGAATCAAATATGTTCATACAAATAAAGTAGAGATCATTTGAGCAATTTGCTAGTTACAATCCTGTTTATGGGAGCTTGCAGGAAGACCTAGTCATACAGATAACACAAAGGTGATGAAGACTATCTCTGGTTCTACTTCTCGGAGCTTGGTATGGTCAGGTCCAAAAGATAGTATTAATAGCCAGGTTGATAGTCTTCTCTTTTCCCAGAATTCTATGCAAACAAAACATGTTATACATATTTTCCCTTTAAAAGACCCTGGCTGTTGAACATTTCTGGTTTACACAGTGTTGTCTGTGAACGCAAGAACTTTTTTCTCCCCAAAAGATTCAAGGTATTCCCTCACAACTTATAGGTCGATTTAGATTGTTCACCTGGTCTTGATTCCATTTTAGTATATGGTATTTATCTAAAAACAAGTCCATTTCTTTTACATTTTCCAACTTTGTGGCATATAGGCTTTTGTAATTAGACCTAATAATTCTCTGAATTTCCTCAGTGTCTATTGTTATCTCTCCCTTTTCATTTCTGATTCTGTTCATTTTTGTGTTCTCTCTCTGTTTTTTGATTAGATTGGATAGAGGTTTGTCAATCTTGTTGATTTTCTTCAAGAACCAGCTCTTTTCTCATTGATTATTTGGACTGTTTTCTGTGTTTCTATTTTGTTGATTTAAGTCCTCAGTTTGATTATTTCCAGTCTTCTACTCCTCCTTGGTGAGTCTGCTTCTTTTTTATCTATAGCTTTCAGCCATGCTGTTAAGTCTCTACAGTGAGCTTTTTCCATTTTTTTTTAAATGTGGGCACTTATTGCCATGAACTTTCTTCTTAGCACTGCTTTCATCATGTCTCATAGGTTTTGGTATGTTGTTTCTTTAATTTTGCTGATTTCAAAGAAGACTTTAATTTTTTTTCTTTATTTCTTCCCAGACCCAGGGGTGGTTCAGTAGTTGACTATTCAGTTTCCATGAGTTTATAGGCTTTCTGTGAGTAGAATTGTTGTTAAGTTCTAACTTTATTTCATGGTGATCTGATAAGACACAGGTAGTTACTAATTTTTTTTTTAATCTGTGGAAGTTTGCTTTGTTACTGAGTATGTGATCAATTTTCGAGAAGGATCCATGAGATGCTTAGAAGAAGGTATATTCTTTCCTATTTGGGTCAAATGTTCTATTGATATCTGTTAAGTCCATTTGATTAATTATCTCCATTAGTTCTCTTATTTTTCTGTTAGGTTTCTGTCTAACTAACCTGTCCACTGGTGAGAGAGGAGTGTTAAAATCTCCTACTATTTGTGTGTGTGTGGGGGGGGGGGTTGATGCATTTTTTGAGTTCTAGTAATGTTTCTTTTACATATGTGGGCGCTTTTAAATTAGAAGCATAGATATTCAGGATTGAGACTTCATCCTAATGAATTGTTCTTGTTATGAGTATAAAGTGTCCATCTCCATCTCTTCTGATTGATTTTTGTTTGAAGTCAATATTGTTAGATATTAGTATAACCACACCGGCTTGTTTCTTAGGTCTGAATGATTGAAAAACCTTTTCCCTATCCTTTACTCAGAGGTAATGTCTATCTTTGTGGTTGAGGTGTGTTTCTTGTAAACAACAGAATGTTGGATCCTGTTTTCGTGTCCAATCTCTTAACCTGTGCCTTTTTATAGGTGAAATGAGTCCATTGATATTAAGTGATTTTAATGATGAGTGGTTGTTACCTCCATTTTTATTTTTATTTTTATTTTTTGGTAGTAGAGTTTGTGTGTTTTCCTTCTTTGAGTTGTGCTGGTAGAAGGCTGTTAGATGTCTGAGTTATTGTGGGTGTTGTTGGCTTCCTTGGATTGTGATTTTCTCTCTAGTACTTTCTGTAAGGCTGGGTTTGTGGCTACATACTTTTTAAATTTGTTTTTATCTTGAAATATCTTGTTTTCCCCTTTGATGGTGAAAGAAAGCTTGGCTGGGTATAGTATTCTGGGCTTGCATCCATTGTCTCTTAGTTTCTGCAGAACATATATCCAAGACCTTCTGTCTTTCATGGTTTCCAAAGAGAAGTCAGGTGTAATTCTGATAGGTTTATCTTTATATGTTACTTGACCTTTTTCTTTTGAGGCTCTTAATATTCTTTCTTTATTCTGTATGTTTTGTTTTGATTATCATATGATGAGGAGATATTTTTGGTCCATTTTATTTGGTGTTCTGTATGCTTCTTGTACCGTCATAGGAATATCTATATTTAGGTTGGGAACGTTTTCTTCTATAATTTTGTTGAATATATTTTCTGCGCTTTTGAGCTGTAATTCTTCTCCTTCTTTTACACCTATTATTCTTAGGTTTGGTCTTTTCATGTTGTCCCAGATTTCCTGGACGTTTTGGTTTAGAATTTATTGGATTTGCTGTTTTCTTTGATCATTGCATTTATTTCCTCTATAGTATCTTAAGCGTGTAAAATTTTTTCTTCTATCTTTTGTCTTCTGTTGGTTATACTTGTCTCTGTACTTTCTGTTTGTTTACCCAGATTTTCCATATCCTGCTAACTCTTGGTTTGTGTTTTTGTCATTGCCTCCATTTCAGTTTTCAAATCTTTAACTGTTTCTTTACCTGTTTGGTTGTTTTTTCTTGGTTTTCCTGGATATCTTTGAGGGATTTATTCATTTCTTCTAACTTTTTGTTAGTCTTCTAATCCATTTATTTAAAGGAGTTTTTCACATCCTGCTTAATGTTCTCTATCCGTTTTATAATGTTATGTTTAAAGTCTATTTTTTTTTTACTTCTTCTGGATTAGGATGGTCAAGTCTTCCTGTTGTATGTTTGCTGGATTCTGGTATTCTCATATTGCTTTTCAGATTTTTAGAGGAATTTTGGCATTGATGCCTGCCCATCTCTTCCTTGAAATGCTGTTAAGAGAGTCTTGGTAGCTTGGTCTGATCTTTGCTGTGGTTAACTGTGTACTTGGAGTTTTTTCTTGGTCTGCCCTCTCTTAGGTCCTCTCAGCACTGGAGTTGGCTCTCAGATCCTCTCGACCCTGAACTAGGCTGTTGTGGTGGATCCCTCTGGAAGGATCTACTGGTACTGGATCAGGGCCACTTGCTGACAAAGGATCTCTCAGACAAAAGGTTGTACTTGGTGGAACAAAGAAACCCCTGCAGCCTTGAATTCACCACTGTGTCCCCAGACTTTCTGCCCCAAAGTTAGCTGTGTTGGAGTATCCTAGGACCCCACAGATGAAAAAGGGTGCTTGGGAGCAAACTGGGGTGGGACATGTAGCGAAAGCCAGTAGCCAGGGAGAAGCCCCCCCTGAATGATCAGAGAATTTAAGAGATTGGAGGGTGCCTATGTTCCCTTCCTGGAGTGTCTGGCCGGCTAGGCAGAGACACACTTCTCTGGATAGATCGACTGATACTGGATCTGGGCCACTTACTGAATATATCTGAAATATCAATCTTCTAAGCATGCAATCATGAAACATAATTTCTTGAAACATTTATTAAAATATATTAATTTTCCTACAATGTCTTGATTATAATTTCTGTTCCATCTATTACTCCCAGTTCTACCTTACCCTCCCTTGAATATGGATTCACTCTCTTTCTCTTTTTATAAACAAACAGGCTTCGAAGAGATAACAACAAAACATAAAAAATAAATTCCTATTAGATAAAGTAGAAAACATTCCCTCAATTTTGTACAAGGCAAACAAACAAGAACACAAATAGGAGTCACAAGACTCAGAGCTCCACTAATTCATACACTTAGGAATCACATAAGAATACTAAACTGACAGGTATAATATTTATGCAGAATATCTACTGTATACTCATGTACAACCTGTTATTGCTGATTCGGTCTCTGCAAGTTGATATGAGTTTTGCTCAGGTGATTTAGAGTGACTTTTTACCCTGGTGACCTCAATCCACTCTGACTATTACACTCTTTCTACCTCCTCTTCATCAGAGTTCCCTGACCTCTGCGTTGTGAAGAGACTTGATAGAAACATCCCATTTAGTTCTATGTGTTACATAGTCTCTTTCTGCATATTGATTATTTGTGGGTTTTGGTTGTTTTCCCATCTGCTTCGGGAAGAAACATTTTTGTTTACAGCTGAGACATTATGCTGTTACTATTTTTTGGACTACTAATATTTGCTTTTTATCATAGCTAAATGAGAGATTTAGTATCTGATTCTTGGTCACACAAGTTGTGCGGTGTTTGGGGTCCATCTCCTGAAGTGGTCCTGAAGTCAAATCAGACATTCATTGGTTTCTACTACAAACATTATCCAACCATTGCCCTAGTATATATTTCAGGCAGGAGACATTATAGATCAAAGATTTTGTGGCTGAGTTCATGCATCTGTTTCTCTTTTGGTATCCTACAGAGTTTCTGTCTATAACATAGACTTTAGAACACAGGGAGTGGAAGCTTCTGTTTAGACACTAGCTCAACCTTTCCATATTTAGTGAGCTGTGTCAGTATTTTCTTCAGCAATTAAGATTTGATAACCATTTGTATAGAGCAACCTACTATCATGACAACCACCTGGGGTTTGAGGGGATTGCTATAGAACCTATTTGGATAACCACTCTATTGGATGTAACCAGTATTAGATGTCCCAGTAGTAGCAGATTCATTTGGTGATAAGAGATGGCAAGTTAAAAATTGTCCCTCATTAATTTGGACTTCCTTTGTATTGCCTTTTATATTTTAAGAAGTTTTCTCTGCAATGCTTTTCCATACAATGCCTCTAACTCCCCTTAATGTCACTTTTTTCTCGCATTATTCCCTCTCTCAATACCATAATCTGTCCATCTTCCCACATGTTTTTATTTGTTTCTATGTAGCTGTCTCTAAAGAATCAAATGTAATTAAAATAATATTACAATTATTAAACTTAAAGCTATGTTTTTACTGGAATACTAAATGCCAGTCAGTGGGAGCAGAAGAATTAACAGCGATTAAGAAGAGATCAAAAGTATTGAAGTTAAATCTTCCAGGAAGTGTTTCCTCAATGTCACTACACAAAAGCTGTGTTCCATATGTGGTCAAGCTTTTATCTTTTGTTGTTGGCGCAACTTGGTAGTTTAAGAGTCACCAATGTGGTATTGGTTTGGGAGTCATGAAGAGGAAGTGGAAAGTACCTCAAGATTGGCATTGTGTGGCAGTGCTTAAGTCTCTGAAGAGAACCCAATAGAACTTATTGATGAAAGTCAACACTAACTATAGGAAGGGACCCAGCAGTCTTTGAGATGTCTGTATCATGGGATGTATAACAAGAGCAGCAACAGCAGCCCAGTAGAGCCAGCCAGAGCCTAGGGGACAATCCATGTGTGCTACAGAGGACAGAAACAGAGAAGTTACCCAAGCCCCTTGTTGGAGTCCCAAAATAGTGAGTGAATCCTAGACAATGGATATTGAATTATTTATATTCTTGGAGTCTGCAGACCCTTTTAGAGGTCTTACTAATTCAGCAATGACAGCCACAGAGTTTCAAAATGGCAGCTTCCTGGTTGTGGACTGTGATGCTTGCAAAAACTCTGACTCTTTGGGAAAATGAATATTTGGATAGGGTTTGTAATCAGCATGCTGTGGTTTGCTTGGTGGCAATGTGGACTGACTGTGTGCCTAAAAGTGGGGTGCTGTTCATTGCTCAGAGGAGCAAGTGGCTCCACCATGCTGGAGTGTGCAGGGCAAAGAGGAAGTACCATATATACCCTACAAATGGCACAACCTTAATTTAAAGGAGCACTTAGCATTTTGAAAAGTGCTCCTGAACAGTAAAGAATTACAGATATGCAATAAAAAAATTCCACATGAAAAATTACTCTAAATGAGTCACAGTGTTGGTTAAATGTGTGCAAGCTTGGGAGAAAAAAGAAAAAGAGTATAGAGAGTTGGAAAAGAAGTAATTTTTTTTAAAAAAAGTAAAGTCTTTAAAGAGACAGAGTATAGACAGTCATATTAAATGACTAAAGGTAATTAAATAAATATTAAATAGTAATAAAGTAAAGCAAGCCATATAAAGATGAAATACACACAGAGAGTCTGGTTTATGTATATTATTGTGTCTTCTTTGAAATTTTTGACTGGGAAGGAGCTAAATACAAAGATACATTTAAAAGTATGGACTACTAGGTTAAACGAACATAAAGGTATCTTGATTCTAAAATTTGAGTCTAAGAATATGTTGCTTTGGAAAACATGTTCTTCTTTTTTTCCACTGAAGATGAGAACCTGTGAATTGCTTCCAGACCAATATTGTTTGATGGACCAAGAACCCATGAAAGGTCTCCTTGAACACCCCCCAAAAAAAACTCACTTTGCCCAATAACAGCGGGAAGAAGTTTGGAGAAACTATGCCCATATTCCGAAATATTGTGTATACATGTTTGTTGCATTTAAATGGGGATATACTATAGAGATTTGCATGAGTCGATAATCATCTGTAATAGTCAAGTTTATATTCATGTTAGTTAGATTTTCTAGAAGTACAGAGATGTATTTCAGATGAATAGGGATTCTTGAAATCTTTCAAATACTACAGAATATGTCATTCAAAATGTTTTAAGAACTAAGGACTTTTTATGACAATGAGAGACATATGCTTCTGGCAAAATCAATCTTCTTCAAGGGAAAGATATGCATCCTTATGGAGTTTGCTAACCATTTGGGCAACAAATTACACTTGCCTGAATTTCTTGATGAATTGGACATGCAAAACCCACAGAGACATGAATGCTAAATTTGCCTAAAGGTGAGATGATCCTTTGGGGATCCTGCTTCATGAAAGAGTCTGCTAGACATTCTACAGGACACAAGAAAATGTGACAGACATACTGTCATTATAATTGGAACTGTCCTTTCAGTTTCTTGATTCATGGAAAAGTTTTCTGCACAGTATGGGCCTGTAGGCTGAAGATGGATACCCCAATGTCAGAGAAATACTTAGTGTGACTGTCCAGGCAGTGAGAAGCCTCTGTCAATTTAAGAGTTTTGGAAGTTGCTTTCAATGTACTTCTTGTTTACTTAGGTAATATTATATCCTTCTGGAGTCTTTGATGGAGTTGAAGAATTTATAGTTATAATTTTCCTTAGTTATGATAAGAGATAAAATAAATATAAATATTGTAACTATTATTCTTGTTTGATAGTTGTTTTAACGTAATTTTATTATGTTAAAATTAAAATCATTTTTATTTAAACAGAAAATGGGACGTGATGTGGGAGTCCTCTCTGTGTGCTCTGATTACCACTAATGAATAAAGAAACTGATTTGACTTATAGCAGGGCATAACTTAGATAGGCAGGGAAAATTAAAGTGAATGCTGGGAGAAAGAAGGGTAAAGTCAAAGAGAAGCCATGAAAGTGCTAGAGATTGATGCTGGGAATTTTACCCAGTAAGCCACAGCAATGTGGTGATATACAGATTAATACAAATAGGTTAAATTAAGAAGAGTTAGCTAATAAGAAGCATGAGCTAATGGGCTAAACAGTGATTTAAATAGTATAGTTTGTTTGTGATTATTTTGGGGAGAAGCAGTCAGAAGCCAACAAGCAGCTTCCTCCAACAATATCAGGTATTTTTGCTATTTCTATGTAATACTTGAAACAATAAAAATTTTAAAGATTTTGGTTATTTACTCTACAGATATGGGTGTTGGGTTGCATGTGCATATATTTGCACATGTGTTTCCAGTCCTTACAAAGTTCAACAGGAAAAAATATATGCATTTTTAAAAAAATTCCCATATTTCCAAGTGATTAATTGTGGTGACAACTTGTTTATAGTATAACAAATAAAGCTTGCCTGACAATCAGAGGGCAGAGCTAGCCAAAAGTTAACCATAAAGCATTGGAGATCTCTACAAACTGATAGGTAGTAATATGGCAGGGTAGAGAGAGGAATATAAGTTAGGAAGAGACAGGAAGTCAGTCATTTTGGCTGAGGAGAGAGCAAGGTAAGCATAAGCAGAGGCTTTTTCCTTTCTTTCTCTTATATTTCAGAATTTGTCCTGATATCTGGCTCTGAGTTTTTAATACTAACAACATTTAGAACTTGGGCAACAATTCACAATTAAATACAATTTTGTATTGCATATGCCCTTTTGAAATTTCACTAAATAAAATGTAAATAAATACTTGCAAATTAAAGAGAGGTTATTATGTTTGTACTACAAAGGGTAACTATTACTGTGATGAAACACCAGAACTAACACAACCTTTGAAAGAAAGTGGTTACTTGCTTTAGTCTTAAAGTTTGTTCATCATTGTAGAATGTCAGTATAAGAACTAAAACAGGGCAGGAACTTGGAGTCAGAAGCTGATGCAGAGGTAATAGAGAAGTTCTGCTTATTGTTTTACTTATCATTTTTTGTTCACTCTGCTTTTATAAAACTCATTACCACTAGTACATAGACAATATCACCCAAAATGGGCTCCACCCTTCCCAATCAATTGCTGATTAAAAAGGGTCTTATAGACAGAGTTTATGCATGCATTTTCTCAATTGATATTCCATTCTTTCAGATAAATATAACTTATCTCAAGGTGATACAAAACTACCACTATAATATTTTTAAGCCATGAAACAATAATTTTCATATCCCCAAGCTATGAAAGAAAAAATATATTTGGAAAAATTATTTTAATTTTACTTCTTAATGTAACTACAATAATAATGTTTTCATGTTCTTCTTTCTTCTGCTCCTCATTTGGACCATGGGATCTCAGTCTAGTGCTCCAAAGTGGGTCTCTGTCTCTATTTCCATCTATCACCAGATGAAGGTTCTATGGTGATATGCAAGATATTCATCAGTGTGGCTATAGGATAGGGCCAGTTCAGGCACCCTTTCCTCAGCTGCCCAAGGAACAAGCTGGAGACATCTCCTTGGACACTTGGGAACCCCTCTAGAGTCAAATCTCTTGCCAACCCTAAAATAGCTCCCTTTATTAAGATATATACTTCCCAGCTCCCATATCCACCCTTCCTCCATCCCAAGTGCCCCATTTCCCCAAGCTCTTCCATCCTCTCGTTCTCACTTTTCTCTCCCCATCTCCCCTTACCCCCGCCCCCCCCCCACCCCTACCCCATCCCAATTTTTGCCTGGCAATCTTGTCTACTTCCAATATCCAGGAGGATAACTATATGTTTTTCTTTGGGTTCACCTTCTCATTTAGCTTCTCTAGGATCACGAATTATAGGCTCACACACTGAGACAGTGGGGCTGATCTAGTGGTAGTTCATCAAGGCCAGCTGGACTGGGACTGATAGAGAATGTGATCAAACTGGACTCTATGAACGTGGCTGACAATGGAGACTGACTGAAAAGCCAAGGATCGTGGCACTGGGTTTTGATTTTACTGCATGTACTGGCTTTGTGGGAGCCTAGTCTGTTTGGATGCTCACCTTCCAAACCCTGGATGGAGGGGGGAGGACCTTGAACTTACAACAGGACAGGGAACTCTGACTGCTCTTTGGACAGGAGAGGAAGGGGGAGGGGGAGGGAAATGGGAGGAGGTGGAAATTTTTAATTAAAATAATAAAATAAAATAAAGAATGTTTTCATTCTGAAATTACAATATTTCTATTACTAAAATTATTTTGATGTAAAAATAAATAATGTCAGCTGTGGTCCTGCATACTGGCAGAATATTTTCAAAGAAGTAGAGACAGGAGGATCATGAGTTCAATTCTAGCCTAAGTTACATATTTGAGGTGCAGTTGCAACACATGCTTTAATCCCAATATGATGGAAAGAATGGCTGTTGGAAGTCTCTGAGTTTAATGTTTGCTTTGTCTACAAAGCAAGTTTCAGTACAGCCAAAACTATTACTCAGAGATATCACGCCTAGAAGAAAATTAATTAAAAAATATGAGATAATGTAATCGACCATTTAAAAATGATATTACTTTAAATTTTTTATCTTTATCTAATATATTAATATAGGTTTATATTGAGAAAATGTAATCACTATTTTCTAAAATTCATTGTATTCAATTTTAATCTACATTTCCCATTTCTCCTTCATTACTGTGTATTTAAACAAATATGTATATAATATAAATAGTATATTGTATAAATAATACAGAAAATATAATGCATGATATAATATAAATTGTGTATTAAAGTTATCTGCAAAATTGGTATGATTTACATTTCATATACACTTTGAAAATCAGTATGGCTGTTTCTCAGGAAATTGGGAATCAATCTACCTCAGGATCTAGCAATACCACTATTGGGAATATACCCAAGAGATGCCCAATCATACTATAAAAATATTTGTTCAACTATGTTCATAGCAGCATTATTTGTAATAGCCAGAACCTGGAGACAACCTAGATGCCACTCAATAAAAGAATGGATAAAGAAAGTGTGGAATATATACACATTAGAGTAGTACTCAGTGGCAAAAAAACAATAACATCTTGAATTTTGCATGCAAATGGATGGAAATAGAAAATACTATCCTGAGTGAGATAACCCAGACCCAAAAAGATGAATATGGTATGTATTCACTCATTTGTGGACTCTATCCATAAACCAAGGTCATTAAGCCTATAGTTCACAAGCCCAGAGAAGCCAAATAACAAGGTGAACCCAAAGTAAAATATATACAGATCCTCCTGGAAATTGGAAACAAACAAGATTGCAGGGCAGAAGTCATGAGCATGGGGATGGGAGCAGGGGTGGGAGTGAGGTTGAGGGAAGGGGAGAGGGGTAGAGGGAATGGAGAAGGGAGAAGGGAAGGACTGGCAAGAGCTTGGGGGAGTGGGAGGGTGGAGATGGAGGAAGGGAGGATATAGGAATAGGGAAGAAGATATCTACTTTAAGGGATCCATTTTAGGGTTGGCAAGAGACTTGGCTCTAGAGCGGATCCCAGGTGTCCACGGGGATGTCTCCAGCAAGGTCCTTGGACAGCAGAGGAGAGGGTGCCTGAAGTGTCCTTGCCCCACTATCACACTGATCATTATCTCGAATATCACCATAGAATCTTTTTTCTGGTGACGGATGGAGATAGAGACAGAGACCCTGATAAGAGCAACGGACTGAGCTCCCAAGGTCCAGTTGAAAGGCAGAAGGAGGGAGAAGCAAGGAAGTCAGGACCACGAGTGGTTGGTCCACCATCTGAGGCAGTGTGCCGGTTCTAATGGGAGCTCACCGAATCCAGCTGGACTGGGTCTGAATGAGTATGTGATCAAACTGAACTCTCTGATTGTGGCTGACAATTGGGACTGATTGAGAAGCCATTGGCACAAGTCGCTGGTACTTGTTTTTACGCCATGTTCTGGCTTTTTGGGAACCTAGTCTATATGGATGCACAACTTTCTAGGCCTGGATGTAGGGGGAAGGACATTTGCTTCCCACAGGGCAGGGTACCCTGCCCTCTCTCAAGCAGTGCAGGAGAGGGAGAAGGAGTGTGGGGGAGCGGGAGGGGATTGGGAGGAGGAAAAGATGTGTAAATAATTGAATGCAAAAATTAAAAAAAATAAAATAATCCATTTCTATTAATCACTGTATTGCCAAGTGGCATGTCTTGCTTCCTGGCTGGCTGGTGTCTCTTGACTTCGCCCTTCTCCTTCCCATCATATTTAGTTTAGCTGTCCTGCCTAGACTTCCTGCCTGGCTACTGGTCAATTAGTGTTTTATTAAACCAACTCAGGTGTCAAATTTTTACAGTGTACAAGAGGATTAGTTTACAGCAACATAGAGAAACCCTGTCTCAAACAAAACAAAACAATGCACAACTCCCAAAGCCAAAAGTAACAAACAAACAACAAAACAAAACAAAGTGGTATTGTGCTCTTCTGCATTTGTGCAGATGATGGACCTCATGTTTGTTTTTAATTTCTCTCTCTCTTTCTCTCTCTCTCTCTCTCTCTCTCTCTCTCTCTCTCTCTCTCTCTCGTTTTTGCACAAAAATAAAAGGACTCCAGGAAATCTTTGGAAGACTAGAACGTGCATTACCTTGAATTGGTGATAGAATCCTGGGTATTTACAGAGTTCAAAGGACACCAAAGTAGACACATTAAATAGATGAAGATCTGTTCATATCAATTATACCTCAAAGATGGAGAGAAAGGGAGTAAGAGGAGGGAAGAAGGGAGGAGGGCCAGTCTGTCATGTGAGAGAAAGGTGGTGTCAAGAGCAAGTTGGGAAGCTCTTTCTGCATGCAGACTAGGATTGTTCCCAAAGCTGCAGTGTCTGTCCCTGAAAAACCCCCTCTTCCATTCAAGAGAAAGGAATTCCAGAGAGGAATCAGGACTGATAGATGCTCACTAGATCTTATTCACAAGTGGTATTGTTTTGAAAGGTTGGTTCTTATTTTCTATATCAGCACTAACTTGTTTATGGATAGAATATGTCTGGGATCTGCTTTACCCCATGAAGAATATGAGAATTACTCCTTTGTTCTTCTAGAGAGAGGCTCTAAAACAGGTCTCTTAGGAATTGGAGTGCCCTGTCAAGCCCTCCTATGTTTGTTTGTCATTGACTAGGTGACCTCCAGTTAATGCTATTAGTCATTTGGGATGGTGACACACTGAACAGCGTGCTAACAAGCCCTCGCCAGAGAAGTTGTGCTCATATTTCATTATTCTCCAGAGCGACCAGTCTGAACTGACTCAACTACACCCACTGGAAGGCCTATGTGTCCAATCTGGAAATCCCTGGGAGAAAGACATTTCCCCATCCCTGGGTGTGAGGTACTGGTGCTCAGTCACTGAGGACCAAGGGGCTCAATTGACCAGTCCTACAAGGTCAGCTTCCTCTGAGGCTGCCACAGGCTGGTTGTGGTTGGAGAGCGCTGCACTTGGGTAGCTGGTGGGTGATAGTGAGTGGCAAGAACTGTGGGAGGAGCCTATCAGAAGGCACTCAGGTTATGGGAGCACGACCTCCGATGGCATGGATTTGAGTCTTCTGGGAACACCTAGAGGAGGTTACACTAAGCTTATTGAAACCTGACACACCCCTTACTCACTGGCCCACTTTCTGCTTTGTGTGTGATCCTCCCTCTCATTCCCACTCCCTCCACGAAGCGATCCTCCATGTTCTGATGTCCGAGAAATCCCTTACGAGTGCTCAGCAGATGCAAGAAGCCTCCACGCCTCCATGTCACATAGTTTCTGGCATTTTGTTACAATATCACAAAATGGACCAAGATATTTGTATAGGACTCCCCTCTCCCACTTCTCTTTACAAGTTTTTTGACACAGGGGGTCTTAATATATAACCCAGGCTAGCCAAAAACTCACTCAGTATGTAGCCAATGATGACCTTTTCTTGTTTCTCCTGCCTCCTGAGTGCTAGGATTACGATATCGCCAAGGCTGAACTGACCATGAAGACATTTCCCAATTCCTATAAGAAGTGCCTTTCTCAAAGGTGAGGGTGCTAACAGAAAAGGATGCCTCTTGAAATCCAGGTACCTACACACATAGCAACTGGTACCTCCTCATCAAAAACCCATCACCTCTAGTAATGATGGTGGGGGCCTGCAGGGAACAGAAACTCACAGTGTACACAGGCTTAAGCGACAAAGTCAAGCTTTATTGGGGTGATCACATTCATGTTTGCACTGTTCACCATAGGTAGATAAGGCCAGTTAGAAAATTGTCCCATTTCCTTCAATTCCATCTGTATTTGGCAAGCAGCAACACATATTGTCCAATGAACCCACCCCACCTTAAGTGGATACACTAGTTCATAAAATTGTCCCTGGACAGTGTGAAACAGTATATATAACATGCTAGACCCTTTACAAGTTCAAACTTTAGATACTTGGGGTGCACTTGTAAAGCTAACTTTGTGTATTTTTTTTCCAGGCAAGGAAGACCAGTCATAAAAAAATAATACTTTATATAAGTTCAAGGTCAGAACTAAAATATTCAATCCTATAAACATATCTTACTGATGAAACTATTAATTTATACATAAATCATTCCTATGACAAGTTATATAAATTCTCAGGAAAAATTTACTAAGTCAGACGTCGGCATAGGATTTGTCAAGGTGACTTCAAGGTTCATTTATCACCAGGGTTTTGTTTTCAGAGATGGACCAAAATTTTGACTTAGGTGGTATGTGAATAGTTCAGGTGTTCTACAAAAATTGGACTCAAGAATCTATTTGTTATGATTCTTTATAGACAAACTCTCGCCCTAGAGGGAGTGATCAGATTGCTGTTTTCTACAGACAGGGCACATGTTCTGTCAGGGCTCATCTTCACTTGTCTTGAAATGCTTAACTTGGAAAACTTGTGATTGCATTTTGACCACTGTCTGAGATGAGCTAATTTATTTCATTCTGCTTGCTCTCTTTCAGGGCATGGTTCCTCTGTGCCATCATTCTCTTGGATCTCCTGAAACACAACTTTAGCAGCAGGTAGCACAACTTGGCCACATTGAGCAACATGCATATCACAGATGCCGAAATCATAAAAACAGTAAACACCGTTTTCTCGGTTGGTCTCGAAATAAAGCATTCCACTAGATTGGGGCAGGGATCAATGCCCCATTTCCGCATTACCAGGGCAGGTGGTAGCCATAGTAGAGGAAGTAGAACACATACATGAAGGCGGCTTCAAAGATGATGCGGAAGAAGATGTTGGTGGTGGATGTCCACTAGAGCGAGCACTCGATGATGCGCACCTTCTGCTGTTTGATGTCTTCCAGATCTTTAAACTCATTGCTCTTCTCTCCAAGTTTGAAATTCCGGGTGGTTTTGTGTCTGTAGTAGGTCATGTGATGACCACTAACAGCGCTGAAGTAGACACGAAGATCAGCTGCACAGCCCAGAGCCGGATGTGGGACACAGGGAATAAGTGGTCATAGCAGACATTCTTACACCATGGCTGCAGAGTGTTGCACACAAGTCCTCCTGCTCATCACCCCACACTTCCTGGGCAGCCACCAGAAGGATCATGACTCGGAAAATAAAGATGATTGTGATCCACAAAAAAAATATATGGTATAAATAATATAGAATATATAATTCATGATATAATATACACTGAATTAAAATAATCTGCAAAATTTGTATGATTTAAATTTCATACACAAAAAATTTAATCACAATATTGCTTTCATAATAGAAGAACAATCCTGAGACAGTGATTCTTACATTTTAATTCAATAAACATACAGAATAATAGTCACTTGTGAATGCTTTGCAGATAATGAAATCTATGCTGCATAAGTGCAAAATATTTGTGTAAAACTCATAAATTTTAAGGACAGATTAAAAAAGCATAAAGCTTATTGTAATAAGAATTGTAGAGGTAGGCTTGCCATATTCCTAACATGAGATTCATTTTGTGATTTCTGATATGTCCTTAATATTTTATGATATCAGCTTACAGCCAACCTATCTCTGATTAAAATAAATAATCTTGAAGAGTAGGATAAAGTGAGTCTTATATTTCTACACATTATTATTTGGCATTATTTTGTGGTTGAATTTAGAGATATAAAGAATATAGCATAATATTGTGTGTAATCTCCGACTGACATATTTTTTTCATAGTTTTGCTTAATAGTTTTTAGTTTCCTAAAAACTACTATTCATATTGAAATAATATATTTATTGTAATGCTTTTTTTCAGATTACAATTTTCTTTTTTCTATAGAGTAAATCTTATTGCCCATTATCTTGAAACAAATTATTAAAATATTTTCAAGAAAAGTACTTAGCAGATTCAGTATAAAAGATGAGGATAAATTTAAATACATGCTATACACACTTAGGAAATCTTGTTATTTATCAAGTCCTTTTTGTCTTTTAATAAAATGTATATTGTTAAGTTATTTGCATTTTTCAATATTCATTTGGAAATGTCTATATGTGTATTTGTGTGTGTGTTTTGTTTTGATTTAAAGAATAAGCATTCTACTAAAGTGTCTTATATCTTTAGCAGGTGTTCATTTAAATGAACACCACTGTAATTTGTTATTCTCCTATGATAATTCAAGCTGTTCTTCTCATTCTAATTCAAAGGTTGAAAGGGAACCATTTGCATATATTTTCAGAGCTGAAAATGCTGAAAGTAGAGAATACTATGCTGTCTAATAAGACATTCATTACATCTACTCGTTTTCAAGAATCATTTTAGTGTTCAAATTTTAACATGGTTCAAGATAACTGTGTTTATAGAGACAGTGCTGAAATTCAAATTCTTTGCCTTTATTCTTTGTGATGGAGGATGCAAGAAATTTTTGAAGTGAAAGACTGCTACTGGATCTGCCTAAACTAGCTCATTTAAAAAGTATCCTATCTCACATTACTTAATTTTAAATATTTGAAATTTTAGTACAACACTGTCAATGTCTTCTATTTAACAGAGTTTTCAGTTTTATGTCTGAGGAATTTTCTAGTCATTTTACAGTGATTTTAAGAATACTGAAATGGTTTTAGGAAAGACCATAGCACATTTACCATTCTTCTTCAAAATTCAATTTTTCCTCCTTTTCCTCTTAGGCTCTCTCTATCTCTGGGTATAACTATGGATCGATATAGATATATAGATATAGATTCTAATTATATATATATATATATATATATATATATATAAATCAAGCCAATACATTCTTGGAGATCAGACAAATAGACTATAACTACCTTACACTTCTTCAAGCAATAACTAGATTGAGAAAAATTTATGTAGTAAAAGCAGTATATATATATATATATATATATATAATCTTTCCTACGCAGTTAATATGTGTTTATCTTAGAAAACAGAAAATAGAAGATAGAAATATTTGAAGAATTACAACTATACAGTGGCATGAGTGGAACTTGAATAAACTGTCATGTTTTCTCTCTAATATAATATTTCTACTCAAATACCTTTTCTAAAAAAAATTGAACTGTGTGTTATGTATAGTTTATTTAACTATTGGATATTAAAGACATAGTTAGGACTTTGTTCCCTGTTTTTCTGAGACTTAACCTCTAAATATCTGTAATTTAAAGATGCAAAAGATTTTCTTTCTTTCACTATGCATGCAGGCACCACTCAGGTGTATCCAACCTTTTGATAGGTTAATGGAAGAATCTTGCTTAAGATGTTCCAAAGAAATGTCATATGTATCCCCACCTTTGTATGATTCTGATTTGTTTAGTTTAAATTTAATAATATCACAATTGCATGTACATCAGTTTTTTTTCAGCTTTGGGCATCAACATGGAAAATTGTTGAGGGTGAAGAAGGAATAAAGCAATATTCAAAAAGATGTTTGAAACAAATATGGCATAAATAACCTCAGAAATGTTATTCTCTGAAGCAATCATAGTCATGTGAGAAACGTGCCTTAACTTATGTGCCTTGTTTCAGCTCAGGATAATTGTTAACTTCAGTCATCAAAATTATTTGAATGCTGGGTGGTGGTGGTGGTGCATAGGCTGGTGGATCTCTTTAAGTTCAAGGCCAGACTGGTCTTCAAGAGCTGGTTCTAGGACAGGCTCCAATGCTACAGGAAAACCCTAACGCAAAAAGTAAAATAAAATTATTTGACATTTAAACTCAGATTGTTTTAATAATATGGCTTATCAAATTTATTAATTTGCAATTTTATAGAAATTTTATGGATTTTATTTATTAAGCAGTATATACAAATAAAAGAATATTTAGGAAAATAAAATTAAATAATTCAATCAACTTATTGGAGTGAAAATTAACCACATAATCTTAGTACTTTTTGTGCAGCTGTGACTTGATGCTTCATAAGAAAAAGTGTTTTTCTGGTTCATAGATTTGGAAAATTAAAGATAAAACTATGGATAGCATTATGTAGATGCATAACACAAACAGAATGAAATAATGACACCAAATGTTGTTGCAAACATGAAATCAAGACCAAATATATGGAATGCCTCATTTTCAAATATAGTACCTGAATGAATATATCCAGAAAAATCCCAGTCTTATTTGATGAGATTCAGTTTCTTCTGAAAAATTTCTCTAAAATTTCCCAATTTCTTCTTAGGAGTCCCTACCTCTTAAAAGCTCCAATGCTTATTGCAGTAACACAGAGATACATATTTAGGACAAAGATTCTGGTACATCAACTTTAGTCAGTAGAAAATTTCAACACATTATTTTTTTTTATTATTGAATAACTTCATACATACATACCTATATACTTTGTATTTGTGTCTTCTTTTCTCTCCAATGTTATCTTCAAATCTGTTAGTACTCTACACATTGCTTCTCTCTAAATATTATATCCCCCTTTTTAATTCCTTTGGTACAAATATAGATACTGATATATACCTGGGTTCAATTATTGATTCTGATATAATACATGGGTATGCATCTGTCTTAGGCTTCCTATTGCTGTGAAGAGACACCATAAACATGGCAACTCTTATAAAATAAAACATTTCATTGGGGCTGTATTATATTTTCAGAGGTTTATAGTCTATTATCATCATGTTGGGGAATGATGGTGGGAGGGCAGATATGTTGCTGAAGTAGGAGTTGAGAGTCTGCATCATGGTCTACTGGAAGCAAAAGGAGTCTGGGTGTACCACATTCTGAGCATAGCTTGAACATAGAAGACATCAAAGCCCAGTCCTATAGTGACACTTCCACTAACACGGCAAAGCCAAACTTTTAGTACTGCCATTTCATATGGAAACCATGTTCTTTTGAACCACCACAAGGACCATTCACTGCAGAAATTTTTGACCTATGAAAGGACACATCTCTGAAGAAAACTAATGAAATCTCTTTTCTTTTACAACAATTAATTTTCATTAGCAACCCAAGTAGAGATGGGGAACTCATCCGTTCTTTCCCCCATCCAAAATTACATGAACTTTTCTGGGATGGAATATAATACCTGCTAGCGTTTTGACACAAAATTATAGAGTATTATGAAAGCAATGTGCTTGTACCACTTTAAGATAAAGTATGTTGTTTCAAATTTATGAAGACATTTCAATGCTCTAGAAATTTTGACATAGTTAAAGTGATGACACAGAATATTTCAAATAAAATAATTTGCATTCTCTGTTTACTTCCTTCAAGAAATTCTAAAATCACTAAGAATGTTTAATGAAAGTGAATGCTTTCATAGTAATAATTGAAAATTGATTTTTATGCGTTCTAACAATTTTCATTTTATTGTATCCTTTCAAGTATTAAATGATTCCTAAGTTATTTACTAAATCATTAGGCAAAATATTATTGCAAAATTTAATACAGACGTAGTTAATTATATATTCAACATATATTACATTTTCTGTATATTCAGCACATTCTTTGTGTATTATATGCTATTTATTTTATTTTTATTAAATTAATAATAGCATATAAAACAATGGATTTAATTAAAAATTATAATATATAATTACCTTCTCAATTCCCCTCTACTTTCCTGTTGGTGATTACCTTGCCCTTCTACTTGCATGTCAAATGAGTTACATTGACCTAAGATATTTATTAATCTTTCCTTCTTTTTGTATGCTGCTCCCTTCTCATAATTCATGAATTATTTGACAGTAGTTAAAAATGTGATTATACACACACATACCTGTATAAAAGATTAAATAAAAATTCTGAAAATTAGAGAAAAGATGACAATGTCTATTTGTGACAGATTTATTTCAATTTACCTAACAATCTCTAATTTCATCTGTTTTTTTTTGTAGGTAGCATTTTATTCTTTCTTGGAGATGAATACAATATGATTGCATTGTGTATGTAGATCTTGATTTTAAACCATATTATAGAAGACTTATATGGTATCTCACATTTTTAGTTATTTCAAAAAAGTTCTGAAAGAATAATTGATGTGTATGCATTTGGTAGTATGTTGGTATACCATATACATAATTGTGTCAAGTTGTAGATCTATTTTCAGTGATTCTTTAAATAATTTTTGACATTATGAGTTAATTACAACATTTCTCCCTGCCTTGTCATCCCTCCAGAATGTCACATATACCCCTCCCCACTCCTAATCAAATTCATGCCTTTTTTCACTTATTTGTATAGTATGCAGTATGTACATACACATAGATTTATAAATACAACCTTCTCATTCTGCGTAATGTCACATAGATGTATGTTTTCAGGGATGGCTGTTTGGCAAGAGGCAACTAATTGGTATGCTCTTCCATAAGAAGGCTTTTTTTTTTCCTGTTTACAACTTTTCTCATGTGGTTTTTATTGTCCAATTTGACATGTTCATTGATGTCATGTTTGTTCAGCTCATGTTTGGGAAATTAAATTGTTGAGAATTTATGGATATAAATTTGTTTTCTTCTTTGTGACTCTTTGGCTCTATAATTTTGAATATTGATTTGGTATGGTTTTCAGTGTTATCCTCCATATGCAGCATGAGTATTACTGATTGGGTAAATATTATATTTTGTGGAGAGGACAAATGATTATAGGGTGCTATTAAGGACTATGATATTTTATTATATTTATGATTGTAGATTTTTCTTTCAGTGATCATGACTTCAGTGTCTTAAAAATATTCATTATCCCTAGGAATTAAGGAAATGAAAATGGATCAACTTTGAGACTTCATCTTACCCTAGTCCACATGACAAAGATCAGTGGTACAACCAGCCACAAAGCAGGAGTCAATGTGTGGAAAAGAGAACTCTCGATCACTGTTTGTGGGGTTGCAAAGTTGTGGAGTCACTAATGAAACCATAGAGGAAAATTCTCAAAAAAATAAAAGTAAATCTACCATATATCCGAGCTATACCAGTTCATGGGATATACATAAGGGGCTCAAAATCTTACTCCACAAATGCTTGCTTATCCATGTTTGTTGCTGCTCTACTTACAAGAATTAAAAAAAAATAAATATCCTATAACCAATAAATGGATAACAAAAGTGTGGTAGATAAATATTTTGAAATATAATTCTTCTATTAAAAGTATAATCACGAACCTTGCAAATAAATGGATGAAACTAGAAAAATTCATTTTAAGCATATTAAAGCAGATATTATATACCTAGCTTCAAATCTCCACAGGTGCATGCATAGTACATACTAACTAGAGAAACCAAGAAACTAAAATAAAGCCATTGTGAAGACAGGGGATTAAAGAGCAAAAGAAAGATAAAAAGCAGGTTCTATTCACCGAGAAGACCTAATTTCTCAGGCTCTTCACCCCTTAGCCCATCCTTTTCCCTGTCTAAGCCTAATGTGGATTCCATAGACCATCATATCTTTACATCCCCAGAAATCATATTTTTAGCTTCTTTGTCAAAAATCAGCTGTGTGTATGTGTTAGGATTGATATCTGGGTCTTTGATTCGATTCTATAGGTCCTCCTATCTGTTTTAATGCCAATACCTGTCTGATTTCATTATTACATTTCTATAGCAGAGTTTGATGTTATAGAGAGTGATGCCTCCAGAAGTGCCTTTATTGTACAGGATTGTTTTGGCTATCCTGGGTTTGCTGCTTTTTCCATATGAATTTGAGTATTGTTCTTCTATGGCCTGTGAAGAATTTGGCTGGAATTTTGATGGGCATTGTATTGAGTTTGAAGATTGCTTTTAGTAAGATTGCCACTTTTACTATGTTAATTCTACTGACCCAGAATAATGTGAGATCTTTGCATTTTCTTGTGTCTTCTTCAATTTCTTTCTTCAAATGTTTAAAGTTCTTGTAATACAAGTCTTTCACTTGTTAGAGTTACAGCAAGATATTTTAGGTTATTTGTGGCTATTGCAAATTGTGATGTTTCTCTGATTTCTGTCTCATCCTATTTATCATCTGTATAAAGGATGACTACTGAATTTTAAAGTTGATCTTGTATCCTGCCACATTACTGAAAGAGTTTATGAGTTACAGAAGTTCCATAGTAGAATTTTTGCTGTCACTTATATATACTATCATATCAACAGTAAATTGTGAAAATTTGTCTTCTTTTCCAATTTATATCACCATGATCACCTTTTATTGTTTTATTGTTCTAGCTATAACTTTGAGTACTATATAAAATAGATATGGAAAGAGTGGATAGCCTTGTCTTATTCTTGATTTCAGTGGAAATGCATTGTTTGATATTGAGTTTGATATTGCCTGTGGGCTTGCTATATATTGTCTTTATGTTTGTATGTGTCCCTTATATTCCTGCTCTTTCCAAGACTTTTATCATGAAGGGGTTTTAATTTTTTTAAGGACCTTTATAGGATGTGCTGAAATGATCATTGCTTTTTTCCCTTAAGTTTGCTATATAGTGAATTACACTGACAGATTCTATTTGTTGAACTATTCCTGAATCTCTGAGATGAAGCCAACTTGGTCATGGTGGATGATTTTTCTAATGTGTTCTTAAATTCTGTTTGCCTGTTGTAACATGAGGGACTGCTTATTTGGGTTTTAGTCCTGTCCAGTTCCCACACTGGTAAACACGAAAGAAAATCACACAGATATCTCCATCAGTTATAAAACTGATTGGCCCATTAGCTCAGGCTTCTTATTAGCTCTTGTAACTTATATTAACCCATTGTTCTTATCTATGTTTGCCACATGGCTTGATACCTTTCACAGTGGGGCAGGGCACATGTTGCTTCTTGGTGGACTGGGCAGGAACAGGAATGGCAAAGGAGCTTCCTTCTTCCCAGAATACTCCTGTTCTCATCACCCCACCTCTACTTTCTGTCTAGTTGATGTGCCTATACTCCCTTCCTGGCCAATCAGCATTTATTTAATACATGATTGACAGAATACAGACAATTCTCCCACACCACTAAAATCTAATTTCTTCCTTGACCCATTGGTGAGCATTGAGTAATTTCTATGAATTTGTGGGTTGTTTGAAATTAGTGTTGCTATTGAATTCTAAGGTTAAGCCACGATGGTTCTCCAGTGAGATACATGAGGTTTTTCATTTTGTTGTTGTTGTTGTTTTTCCATTCAATAATTTACACTTCCTCTACTATTCCTATTCCCCTCCTGCTCCTCCACTCCCCCTCCTCCCTCTCCCTCCCTCCTTAAGATACTGCAGGAAACCCTGCCCTGTGGGAAGTTCAAGCTCCCCCCCCACATCCAGGACTAGAAAGCTTTGCATCCAAATATACTAGGGTCCCAAAAGTCAGTATAAGCAATAAAAACAAGTCCCAGTGTCTTTATCAATGGCTTTTCAGTCATCCCCCATTGTCAGCCACATTCAGAGAGTTCAGTGTGTTTGCATGCTCAATAAGTCCTGGTACAGCTGGATTTAGTGGACTCCCATTAGACCAGGTACACTGTCTCAGTAGTGGACCAGCCCCTTGCTGTCTAGATTCTCTGTCTCATCTTCTCACTCCTTCTGCTCTTCAACTGGACCTTGGGAACTCAGTCTGTTGCTCTGATGAGCGTCTCTGTCTCTATCTCCATCCATAGCCGGATGAAGATTCAATGGTGATATTCGAGATAATCAACAATGTAATAGTGAGGCAAGGGCAGTTCAGTCACCCTCTGCAGAGCTGCCCAAGGACCTAGCTGGGGACATCCCTGTGGACACCTGCGATCCCCTCTAGAGCCAAGTCTCTTGCCAACCCTAAAAAGGATTCCTTAATGTAGATATCTTCTTCCCTGTTCCTATATCCGCCCTTCCTCCATATCCAACCTCCTACTCCCCCACGTTCATGTCAATCCTTCCCTTTTCCCTTCCCTCTCCCCCTTTCCTCTTCCCCCACTCCCATCTCTAACCCCACCCCCATGCTCCCAACTTTTGCCCGGCAATCTTGTTTGCTTCCAATTTCTAGGAGGATCTATATATGTTTTTCTTTGGGTTCACCTTGTAATTTGGCTTCTCTAGGGTTACAAACTATAGGCTTTATGTCCTCTGTTTATGGCTAGAATCTACTAATGAGTGAGTATATAACATATTCATCTTTTTGGGTCTGGGTTATCTCACTCTGGATAATGTTTTCTATTTCCAACCATTAGCATACAAAATTCAAGATGTCTTTTTTTTAACCACTGATCAGTACTCTGTGTCTTTCTCCATTCGTCCATAGAGGGGCATCAAGGTTGTTTCCAGGTTCTGGTTTTTACAAATAATGCTGCTTTGAACATAGTTGAACGAATGCTTTTGTAGTATGATTGGGCATCTCTTGGGTATATTCCCAAGAGTGGTATTACTGGCTCCTGAGGTAGATTGATTCCCAATTTCTTGAGAAACCGCCACATTGATTTCCAAAGTGGTTGCACATGTTTGCATTCCCACCAGCAATGGATGAGTATTCCCGTTACTCCACATCCTCTCCAGCATAGGCTATCATTGGTGTTTTTGATTTTAGCTATTCTGAGAGGTGTAAGATGGCATCTCAAAGCTGTTTTTATTTGCATTTCCCTGATCGCTATGGAGGTTGAACACGACCCTAAGTATCTTTTGGCCATTTGAAATTCATCTGATGAAAATTCTCTTTTTAGTTCAGTACCCCATTTTTTAATTGGGTTAATTAGAATTTTCATGTCCAGTTTCTTGAGTTCTATATATATTTTTGAGATCAGATCTTTGTATGATGCGGGGTTGGTGAAGATCTTCTCCCATTCAGTAGGATGCCTTTTTGTCTTAATGACAATGTCCTTTGCTTTACAGATGCTTCTCAGTTTTAGGACATCCCATTTATTCACTGTTGCTCTTGTTGTCTGTGCTAATGGGGTTATACAGAGAAAGTGGTCTCCTGTGCTCATGTACTATAGTCTACTTCTCACTTTCTCTTCTATCAGATTCAGTGTGGTTGGATTAATATTGAGGACTTTGATCCATATGGACTTGAGTTTTGCGCATGGTGATATATATAGATCTATTTTTATTCTTCTATAGGGTGACATCCAGTTATGCCAGCACCATTTGTTGAAGATGCTTTTTTTCTTCCATTGTGTACTTTTAGCTTCTTTGTCGCAAATCAGGTATTCATTGGTTTGAGGGTTGATATCCTGGTCTTCGATATGATTCCATTTTTCAACGTCTCTCTTTTTATGGCAATACCAAGCTGTTTCCATTACTGTAGCTCTGTAATAGAGTTTGAGGTCAGGGATGGTAAAGAAAATTACCTTTATTGGTAGTTCCTATATTGTAATAGTTTGTTTTGGATATCCTGGGTTTTTTGTTTTTCCATAAAAAGTGATTATTTTTCTGTGAAGGTCTGTGAAGAATTTTGTTGGGATTTTGATAGGGATTGTGTTGAATTTATAGATTGGTAGAACTGTCATTTTTACTCTGTTGACCTTACCCATTCAAGAGCATGGGAGATCTTTCCATTTTCTGGTGTCCTCTTCAATTTTTTTTCTTTAAAGTCTGAAAGTTCTTGTCAAATAGATCTTTCAATTCCTTGGTTAGAGTAATCCCAAGATACTTTATGTTATTTGTGGCTATCATGAAAGGTGAAGTTTCTCTGATTTCCCTCTCTGCTTCTCTATCCTTTGTGTATAGAAGAGCTATTGATTTTTTGAGTTGATCTTATATCCTGCCACATAACTGAAGGGATTTATCAGCTGTAGGAGTTCTTTGGAAAAGTTTTGGGGGTCACTGATGTATGCAATCATATCATCTGCAAATAACGAAAGTTTTACTTCTTCCTTTCTAATTCAAATCACCTTGATCTCTTTATGTTGTCTTATTGCTGTTGCTAGAACTTCAAGAACTATGTTGAAGAGATATGGTGAGAGAGAACAGCCTTGTCTTGTTCCTGAGTTTAGTGGATTGACTTTGAGTTTCTCTCCATTTAATTTGATATTAGCTGTTGGTTTGCTGTATATTGCTTTTATTATATTTAGATATGATCCTCATATCCCTAACCTCTCCAAGACCTTTATTATAAAGGAGTGTTGTCAAATCACTTTTCAGCATCTAATGAAATGATATGGTCTACTTAAATTGTTCACCTGGTCCTGATTTAATTGTGGTATATGGAATTTATCTAATTACTAGTCCATTTCTTTTACATTTTTCAATTTTGTGGCACATTGGCCTTTTTATTAAGACCTAATAATTGTCTGAATTTCCTCAGTGTCTGTTGTTATGTCCCCCTTTTCTCTTCTGATATTGTTCATTTGCGCATCCACTCACCTCCTTTTGATTAGTTTGGATAGGGACTTGTTAATCTTGTTGATTTTCTCAAAGAACCAGCTCTGTGTTTCATTGATTCTTTGGATTGTTTTCTGTGTTTCAACTTTGTTGATTTCAGCCCTCAATTTGATTGTTTCCAGTCTATTACTCCTCCTGGGTTAATCTGCTTCTTTTTTTCTAGAGCTTTATACTGTACTGTTAAGTCTCTAATCTGAGCTTTCTCCATTTTTTTTAATGTGGGCACTTAGTCACTACTTAGACATTAACTTTCTTCTTAGGACTGCTTTTATAGTGTCCCATAGGTTTGGGTATGTTGTGTCTTTATTTTTGTTGATTTCAAGGAAGACTTTAATTTCTTTCTTGATTTCGTCCCTGACCCAGGGGTGGTTCAGTAGCTGGCTGTTCAATTTCCATGAGTTTGTAGGCTTTATGTGGGTAGAATTGTTGTTAAATTCTAACTTTATTCCATGGTGATCCAAGAAGACACAGGTGGTTACTTAAATTTTTTCTTTATATCTGTGGATGTTTGCTTTGTTACCAAGTATGCGATCAATTTTCCAGAAGGATGCATGAGATTCTGAGAAGAAGGTATATTCTTTCCTATTTTGCTGGAATGTTCTATAGATATCTTTTAAGTCCATTTGATTCATTACTTCCATTAGTTCCCTTATTTTTCTGTTACATTTCTGTCTGGTGAGACAGGAGTGTTGAAGTCTCCTACTATTTGTGTATGTGATTTGATGTGTACTTTTGAGATCTTGTAATGTTTCTTTTACATATGTGGGTGCTTTTATATTCGGGGCATAGATATTCACGATTGAGACTTCATCCTGAAGTATTGTTCCTTTTATGAGTATAATGTGTTCATCTCCATCTCTTCTGATTGATTTTAGTTTAAAGTCAATTTTGTTAGATATTAGAATAGCCAAACCCACTTGCTTCTTAGGTCCATTTGATTGATAAACCTTTTCCCAACCTCTTACTCTGAGTATATGTCTTTTTGGTTGAGGTGTGTTTCTTGTGAGCAGCAGAATGTTGGATCCTGCTTACATATCCCTTCTTTTAACCTGTGCCTTTTTATAGGTGAATTGAGACCATTGATATTAAGTGATATTAATGACCTGTGGTTGTTAACTCTGGTTATTTTAATTTTTTGGTTGTAGGGTTTGTGTATTTTCCTTCTTTGAGAAGTACTTGTGGAGGGTTATTAGATGTCTTGAAAGACCCCCGAAGAGAGTCTTCCTTCTGGAGAGACCCTTCCCAAGGATCAACGAGAACACCGTTGCGGATGAAAACAGCAAGAGGTTTATTTTCAGATACACAGGCGCCTGGGGCGGCAGAGTCTCTCAGAGGACTTGCGCGCCCTCAGGCTGTGGTAAGGGGTTTTTATAAGGGCAGAGAGCAAAAAGCGCGGTTACAGAAGCAGATGCCTTGGTTACAGGGATTTCATTGGACAGCTTAATTTAGCCAGGTTAAATTGGGGAGAAATTCCCCCTTGATACATGGACCCCCGGTTAGGGCTGAGTTGGCCCTTTCATAACTGGCACTTCCCGTTCTTGCCTTGCCTTCACAGCTGACCACAGATATCCTGTTCTGCTACAGACAGTCTGTAATCCTGTATTGCAATGTATGACTGTCCTCTGTCTGAATTCCCCAAAAGTACAAGCCTTGCATAAAATGGCATTATTTTTAGCTGCAGCAGCAATTTGAGCGATTTGGGTTGGGGTCCTTCATTCCCCCATATCTCTTGTTAATTGGGGAATGGAATCTTTCATTCCTTTGGAGGGGTTGCAATCAGAAGTCTGAATATATTGGTTCAGTTGGCTGATATTGCAGGGTCAATATGAATGCCTGCATCACTGCCAGTCTGTCTTTTACAAACTGTACCAGCCGGTTTAAAATGCAAGGGCCAAACAAGAAAATTAAAAGAATGATAATCATGGGGCCCATAATTGTGGAGATCAGGGTGGTGAACCAGGGAGACCTGTTGTACCATCCCTCGAACCATCCCTGTTGGGATTCAACTATTTGCTGTCTATTTTTGAGTCTTTCTCTTAGCTTGGCCATACTGTCTCTTACTAATCCAGTATGGTCTGCATAAAAGCAACATTCCTCTTTAAGGGCCACACATAACCCTCCTTCTTTTAAGAATAGGATATCCAGCCCCCTTCTGTTTTGTAAGACAACCTCCGAGAGGGACGTTAAGGATTTTTCAAGGGCACTTATGGACTCTTCCAAGGCCTGGATGTCCGTATTCATGGCTAGTTGTAGTTGTCTGAATTGTCTGGTCTCAGTTAAAGCTATTGCCCCCGTCCCTATTCCAGCAGCCATTCCCCCTACAGTAATTCCTCCTAGTAAAAGGGCCACAGTTATGGACACCGGTTCCCTACGATATCTGGGCCTCCTTTCGTAGTGGCTGTAAAAGTCTTCAGATGTATGATAAATTACCTTAGGCCATAATTCTATCAAAACACAGTAATCATTAAATTTATCAAGTAATGCGGCTGAAATACATGGTGTTAGCCCGGTGCTACATGCCCAATATGTCCCAGTAGGGGCTACCAAATAATAAAATCCTGTGGAGGTTAATTTATCTATTTTTCTGCATAACCTTTGATGGCTGGGGGGAACAGCCCCTATACAATATCCTTCCCCTGAAACTTCTGATAAGGTCAGTCTATGCCGGGGTATAGAGGTACATTGGGAGGGGGCCTTGGTGTGGTTGGTATAGTTTCCCATGATAGCTATCCCTTCATAATATGGGGGCCCTGAGACCAAACAAAGCCAGCAATCTTGTGTCTTGTCAGGATTAGTGTAATTGAGGGCTAAGTAGGTTCCCTCCATTAGATTTAATAGGCTGTCTCCCGTCCCTTCCTGAATTAAGGCAGCTGTGGGGACGGGAGTTGAGCCATGAGTCCTAGGTGGACTGGGCATAACAGGTGGTGCATTGTGATCAATTGACAGTTCCTTATTTTCCTGTACAGATGGGAGCCGCTGATTTGTCAAAACTTGATTAGGGCCGATAGGTATTATGGCCGCTGTCTTTACCTTAAGTTGTATTTTGAATATCACCCCTTTATCTGTCCCTGACATATGCCAGCGGAGCCCCCAGGTATAGCCTTTTTGCCATTCCAGGGCTTGTTTACCCTTGTCAGTAAATGTAATGTTAAGGGGCAGCGAAGTGGTTCTTGCCCTATTTTTAACCCAGCCTCTCTTGACAATAATTTTGTCCCAGGAGGAGGAGGGATTCCAATAGGCATCCCCAGTGGTTTCGCATGTCCATTGAGCACAAAAATATTGTTCATACCCGCCACAAGCATATGCTTTGTCTCTGCTTCTATCATCCTTTGGACATACATAGAAATCCAATGAAGCTAGCCTGTCTTTAGCCCAATTGTCCCTGCATCCGGGGGAAGTTTGTATAGGCCCTCCTGATGAGCTGACCTCTGTGGCCGCATGCTTAGCGCGTGGCAGGTTGTCCTCAGAGTTGGTAGGGTCCTTGATGGGGACATCCCAGGTGTCTAAACCGGCTGCTAATTGACAAAAATCTGGGGTCAGGGGTGGCCACCAAGTATTGGGGGCATATTGGCCAGTTTTTTTCCAGACCGTCTCGCCAGTCTGGGAGATGACCCGCCAGGTTAATGAGTAGACAGTGTGGGGGCCCTCTCCCTGTGTCCCCATAGGTCCTAGGATTAATAGGAAAAACCCGATCATCTTAAACATTAGTTGCAAACCAGTCTTATCTTTAGGGGATTTTGGGTACGTTGGACCTTCCATTTCTTTTCCTGGTCTGGTGTCTGCTGTCCCGGGCTGGCGGCTTTCACATGTGAAGCATGTATCCAGGCTGCTATCCCGTCGACTTTAAGCGCCGTAGGGGTGGTCAATAGTACGGTATAGGGTCCCTTCCAGCGGGGCTCGAGGTTCTTGGTTTGGTGTCTGCGAACCCAGACAGAGTCCCCGATCTGGAACGGGTGGGGGATCGCAGGTCTGTCCAGCTGTTCTTGGTAGGCAGCGGCCAGTGGTTTCCAAACCTCCTTCTGGACAAGCTGGAGTGCCTGTAAGTGGGCTTCAAGAGAAGGGCTGTTAGCATGATCAGCAATGATGTCATCAAAGAAATTAATCATTGGTGGTGGTGCCCCATAGATTATTTCAAATGGGGTTAATCCATGGGGGCCCGGAGTGTTCTGGACCTTGTATAAGGCCAGGGGCAGTAGGAGTACCCAGTCTCTAGAGCCAGTTGCGAGCGTCAATTTGGACAAAGTCTCCTTTATTGTTCTATTTGTACGTTCTACCTGACCTGAGCTCTGGGGTCTGTAAGCACAATGTAATTTCCAATTAATCCCCAATAGCTTAGCCACCAGCTGGCTTACCTGAGAGACGAAAGCAGGCCCATTATCTGACCCCAAGACTTGGGGCATCCCATATCTGGGGAAGATCTCTTCCAGCAATTTCTTGGTGACTATTTTGGCTGTCTCATGTTTGGTAGGGAAAGCTTCCACCCATCCGGAAAAGGTATCTATGAATACTAGCAAGTATTTATAGCCATATAGTCCTGGCTTTATTTCTGTAAAGTCAATTTCCCAGTGAATACCTGGTCGGTGTCCTCGCATGCGGACTCCGATTCCAACCTTTGCCCTTCCGGCATTTACCTGTGCACAGGCCTTGCAAGAATCGGTTACTTGTTGTAAGATGGCATCCTTTCCGAGCAGGTGGTAAATATTTTCTTCCCTATCCAAGAGAGCTTTCATTTTTCGGCGACTGAGGTGGGTCAATTTATGCAGGTAGGATATTAATTCAAAAGTTTGTCCGATGGGCATTACTGGCTTTCCTGCATAGACCCAGCGTCCTTTTGTGGAGTCAAAGGATGCCCCCAAGGTTTTTAGTAAATCAGTGTCCTCCTTAGTGTATCGGAACAAGCCATGGCTTGGAGTTTCAGGGGAGGCTTCTGCCTCTGGTTGGAGGGGAAAGGCTTGGGAGGCCATCGAGGTCAGGCCTTTTGCAGCCTCCCGGGCCGCTGTATCCGCTAGTCTATTTCCCCTTGCCTCTGGGGCATCTCCTTTTTGATGCCCCGGGCAATGAATGATGCTCAGTTTTCGGGGCAAAAATAAGGCCTTAAGTAAGGCCAAAATCTCAGCTTTGTTTTTAATTTCCCTCCCCTCTGAGGTGAGCAGTCCCCTTCTTCGATAGATTTCCCCATGAATATGGGCAGTGGCGAAAGCATATCGGCTGTCTGTATAGACATTTAGTCTCTTGTCTTTCGCCATCTGAGTGCCTGGGTCAAAGCAATAAGTTCAGCCCTTTGAGCTGAGGTCCCTGGTGGGAGGGCCTCTGCCCAAATTACCTCGGTTTCGGTGGTCACCGCCGCCCCCCGCCTTTCTGGCTCCATCCTCCATGAAGCTGCTCCCGTCTGTGTACCAGGTGAAGTCCGCATCTGAGAGGGGCTGGTCCATGAGGTCTGGCCTGGTTCCATGCGCTTCCGCCAGGATCTGCAGACAGTCGTGTTGGTCTGGTCCTTCTGGTGGTGGAAGCAGTGTGGCGGGGTTGAGTGCCAATGTTGGGCCGAACCGCACTCGGTCAGTGTCTAGGAGCATTGCCTGATAGTGGGTCACGCGTGCGTTGGACAGCCAGCGGTCCGGAGGCTGTTTAATCAGAGCCTCTACTGCATGGGGTGCCAGGATAGTCAGTGGCTGTCCCAAGGTCAGTTTACCAGCGTCCTTCGTTAGGACTGCTATGGCTGCCACCATGCGGAGACAAGGGGGCCATCCTGAGGCCACAGGGTCCAACTTTTTGGAGAGGTATGCTATAGGCAGTCTCCAGGGTCCCAGTCTTTGGATTAGGACTCCTTTGGCGTAGCCCCGACTCTCATCCACAAACAATTCGAACGGTTTGGTCAGGTCTGGGAGGCCCAAAGCCGGTGAGGCCAACAAAGTTTTCTTAATGTTCATATAGGCTTCTTGTTGGGCCTCCCCCCAGGTAAAAAGTGTCCCTTGTTTGGTAAGCGGGTAAAGGGGGGCTGCTAATTCTGCGAACCCGGGGATCCAAAGGCGACAGTATCCAGCGGTCCCCAGGAATTCCCGCAGCTGACGGGGTCCCTTGGGGACGGGGATGTTCAGGATGGCCTGCTTACGTGCCTCAGTCAGCCATCTCTGTCCCTCCTGGAGTCGATACCCTAGGTATATGACTTGTTGTTGACAAATCTGGGCTTTCTTTGCAGAGGCCCGATAACCAAGAGTTCCTAAGGTTCTTAGTAAAGCAGAGGTCCCCTCCCTGCATTCAGCTTCTGTTTTTGCTGCCAACAATAAGTCATCAACATATTGTAGCAGAATCAAGTCCGGGTGCTGAATTCTGAAGTCAGCCAGATCCCTGTGTAGGGCCTCATCAAAGAGGGTGGGGCTGTTTTTAAACCCCTGTGGGAGCCTGGTCCATGTCAATTGCCCAGAAAGCCCCATTTCTGGGTCCTTCCATTCGAAGGCAAAGATGGGCTGGCTACCTGGGTGTAATCTTAAGCAAAAGAAAGCATCCTTGAGATCCAGTACCGTGTACCAGCTATGGGAGGGTGGAAGTCCACTCAGTAGATTGTAGGGGTTGGGGACCGTGGGGTGAATGTCTTCCACCCGCCTATTGACCTCTCTCAAGTCCTGCACCGGCCGATAATCGCCCGTGCCGGGTTTCTTGACAGGGAGGAGAGGGGTGTTCCATGGTGACCGGCAAGGAATCAGAACCCCTTGATCCAGGAGTCTCTTAATGTGTGGCCTAATTCCTTGGTAGGCTTCTTGGGACATGGGATATTGCTTAATTGACACGGGAGTAGCCGTGGTCTTTAAAGCGATGATCAAAGGGGGTTGCCGAATTGCCAAGCCCATGCCCCCGGTTTCGGCCCAAGCCTGGGGAAATTCTTTTAGCCAAAACGTGGTGGTCAATTTTTGGGGTTCCTCATGTTCTCCTGGCTCATATAGCTTGTATTCATCTTCCAAATTGAGGGTTAGAACATGGAGGGGCTCCCCTTGGGGGCCTGTAACGTGAGCCCCTGCTTCCTCAAAATGTATTTGTGCTCTCAATTTAGTGAGAAGATCTCTGCCCAATAGCGGGTAGGGGCAATCAGGCACATGCAAAAAGGAATGAGTCACCTTACCAGTAGCCAGTAGCACTTTCCGGTCTGTAGTCCATCGGTAACGTTTTCCTCCGGTGGCTCCCTGGACCCAAGCTGACCGGTCACTCAGTGGCCCCGTAGGCTGGGTCAACACTGAGTGTTGAGCGCTGGTGTCCACGAGGAAGGTGACTGGATGCCCCCCAACATCAAGGGTTATCCTGGGTTCAGGAGGGGGCTCCTGACCCCGACTTCCCTAGTCTTCTTCCAGGGACAAGAGGGAGGCCTGAGGCCGGGGTTTGCGGGGTCCTTTAGGGCGCTTTGGGCAATCTCTGGCCCAATGGCCTTTTTCTTTGCAATATGCGCATTGATCGTGGTCCAATCTGGGCCCCTTTTTGTCTCCCTCCTGTCTATCCTGCTGCTGTCCTGAGACTACGGTGGCTAGCAACTTGCTCATTTCCTTATTCCTCTTACGGTCCCTAATATCTTCTCTTTTCTCTGCTTCCTTTCTAAGTCTCTCGTCTCTCTCTTCTTGAGTCTCCCTCTTGTTAAATATCCGCTCTGCTTCCTTAAGTAAATCCTGCAAGGTACTTTCCTTGAGGTTGTCCATCCTTTCTAATTTCTTTCTAATATCTGGTGCTGATTGCCAAATAAAAGACATGGCAAGGTTACATCCAGGATCCTCGGGATCATAGGGAGTATATATACGGTAAGCTTCCTTGAGTCGCTCTAGGAAGGCGGAGGGGGACTCCTCAAGACCCTGAATGACCTGCTTTACCTGAGCCAAATTGGTGGGTCGTCTGGCAGCCCCATGGAGACCCGCTATGAGCAACTGGAGATAGAGACGTAGGTGGTTCCTACCTTCAAGTGTGGTGAAATCCCAATTTGGGCGTTCCAAGGGGAAAGCAGCATAGATTTCATTCGGCAGCTGCGTGGGACGGCCATTGTCACCTGGCACCCTCTTGCGAGCCTCCAAAAAGACTTGCTGCTTTTCCTCGCTGGTTAATAAAGCCTGTAATAATTGCTGGCAATCATCCCAGGTGGGCTGGTGAGTGACCAAAATAGATTCAATAAGAGAGGTTAGCATGGTGGGGTCCTTGGGAAAAGGAGGGTTATTATATTTCCAGTTATAAAGATCGGAGGCTGAGAATGGCCAGTATTGAGGTTGGCCATTTGGCCCTATCCAGAGGGGGAAAGCCTGTGAGGTGGAATCTGGGGGAGGTTCCCGGCGTCCGCGCAGTCGTCCAGCCATTGGGGACATGGCTGGGGGTGCGGGGTCTGGGGACGTGGCTGGGGGTGCGGGGTCTGGGGCCGCCGCAGTCCGGGCAGCTTCCTCTGGTGGAGCGGGTCCTTGGTATGGCGGGGGTTGTTCTTCCAATAGGTCCATTAATAATTCATCTCCAGGAGGCAGGACCGTCCTTGCCATTGGGGTCCCTTTGTTTTTCCCTCCAGGCTGCAAAGGCTTGGTGTGAACCGGGTAAGAGAAGATTGAGTATGTGGTTTAGCCGGGGTCGGGAGGAGGGGAGGAGGAAGGGTAGGGGCAGAAGGTTCTTTCAAGAATGGCTTAGGGAGAACAAAAGGTTTGACCCAAGGAGGTGGGTCGTAGGCCAAGGCTTCCCAGGTCACAATGTAGGCCACCTGATCGGGGTGCCCATGTGGGCCTGGGTTCATCACCTTGGCTTTTACCTGTAAAATAACATCAAGGTTAAAAGTTCCATCTCGTGGCCAGCCGACGTTGAAAGTTGGCCATTCAGAGGAACAGAAAATGATCCATTTCTTTTTATGGACCTCCACGGACTGGTTATTAGCCGTGTCCTGAACATCTCTCCAGTGCTGTAAGGTGAGACTCAAGGGGGTAGTTATGGATTGCCCCATAATTTCCAATGAAATTGCTGTAGACGTGAAACAGACAAAAAGGACGCAGAGACAAACACAGACAATTTTCGCAGCGCGGCTCCGGCGCAAAACCGAAAGCAAAAACTCAGATGGAGACGTAGATGAGGGTCCGGATCCCTTGCCTCCCAGAAGGATCACGTACCCCTCAGACAAAGGTGGGGCTCCAAAGAGTCCGATCCGGGGTACGGATTCCGGCAGATGGGCCCTGGAATATCGGGCCCCAGACACCCTTGGAACGTCTTCCAGGGTTGCGGGGGAGAAATCCGAGTTCATCAACTCCTCCTCTATCCCGCCAAATACAAGACACCCAGCTGAGGTATACAGAACGCAGCACAGTCGACAAACAGACAATCAGACGTGACAAAAATAAAAGGCTGGCCAGCTTACCTCCCAAAGGTGGGTCGGTGGTCCCTGGGTGGGGGTCTCCAGATCCCCGTATGGGCCACCAAATGAAAGACCCCCGAAGAGAGTCTTCCTTCTGGAGAGACCCTTCCCAAGGATCAACGAGAACACCGTTGCGGATGAAAACAGCAAGAGGTTTATTTTCAGATACACAGGCGCCTGGGGCGGCAGAGTCTCTCAGAGGACTTGCGCGCCCTCAGGCTGTGGTAAGGGGTTTTTATAAGGGCAGAGAGCAAAAAGCGCGGTTACAGAAGCAGATGCCTTGGTTACAGGGATTTCATTGGACAGCTTAATTTAGCCAGGTTAAATTGGGGAGAAATTCCCCCTTGATACATGGACCCCCCGGTTAGGGCTGAGTTGGCCCTTTCATAACTGGCACTTCCCGTTCTTGCCTTGCCTTCACGGCTGACCACAGATATCCTCTTCTGCTACAGACAGTCTGTAATCCTGTTTTGCAATGTATGACTGTCCTCTGTCTGAATTCCCCAAAAGTACAAGCCTTGCATAAAATGGCATTATTTTTAGCTGTGGCAGCAATTTGAGCGATTTGGGTTGGGGTCCTTCAGTCTAAGTTATTGTGGATGTTGTTGGGTTCCTTGTCTTGTTATTTTCCTTCTATTAATTTCTGTGTGGCTGGGTTTGTGTCTACATATTGTTTAAATTTCTTTTTATTCTGGAATACCTTGCTTTCTCCATTGCTGGTAAAAGAAAGCTTGGCTGGGTATAGTAGTCTGGGCTTGCATCCATGTTCTCTTAGTTTCTGCAGCACATCTATCTAAGACCTTCTGTATTTCATGGTTTCCATTGGTAAGTCAGGTGTAATTCTGTTTTTTTTTTTTTACCTTTATATGTTACTTTACATTTTTCCTTTGAGGTTTTTAATATTTTTCTTTATTCTGTATGTTTTGTGTTTTGATTATTATATGGCAAGGGGATTTTTTTTTTGATACAGTCTATTGGTTTTTTGTATGCTTCTTGTACCTTCATAGGAATATCCATCTTTAGGTTGCAAAAGTTTTCTTCTATAATTTTGTTGGATACATTTTCTGGGCCTTTGAGTTGTAATTTTTCTCATTCTTCTACCCCTATTATTCTTAGGTTTGATCTTTTTATGGTGTCCCAGATTTCCTGGATGTTTTGTGTTAAGAACTTGTTTGATGTGCTGTTTTCTTTGATCAATGAGTTTATTTCCTCTATAGTATCTTCAGCATCTGAGATTCTTTCTTCTATCCTTTATATTCTGTTGGTTATACTTGTCTTTGTAGTCCGTGTTCGTTTACCCAGATTTTCCATATTCAGCTGTCCCTTGGTTTGTGTTTTCTTCATTACCTCCATTTCGGTTTTCAAGCCTTGAACTGTCTCCATTACCCATTTGATTGCTTTTTCTTGGTTTCCTAAGGTATCTTTGAGGGACTTATTCATTTCTTCAAACTTTTTTGTTATTCTTTTCATCCATTTCTTTAAAGGAGTTTTTCACATCCTGTTTAAGGGAGTGTATTACTTTCATAATGTTACGTTTAAAGTCTATTTCTTCCACTTCTTTTGGATTAGGGTGTTTAAGACTTCCTGTTTTTTTGTTTTTTTTTTTCACCAAGACTTCCTGTTTTGATGTTTGCTGGATTCTGGTGTTATCATGTTTTTCAGGTTGTTGGAGGAATTCTTGCATTGGCGCCTGCCCATTTCTTCTTTCAAATGCAACCAGGAGAATCTTGGCATCTTTGTCCAATCTATGCAGTGACTGACTTTCTGGATGGATCTCCTCAGTGCAGGAGCCCCAACTGTTCCTGGGCCTAGGATTGCACAGACAATAGGGAAGGCTTGCAGGAGGCAGGGTCATGTGGAACAAAGAAGCCCCTGCAGCTGGTGCTGAAGGGGACAAGTGCTCCCTTCTCGGACTGTCCGCCCCTGGATGGCACACACTCACCAGTCTGGATTGATCTCCTCAGCACAGAAACAGGGATTCCTGTTAGTCCAAGGATCCCACAGGCAAGAGGGCGATCTTGGTGGGTGGGCAGGGTAGTGTGAAACAAAGAAACCCCTGCAGCAGGAGCATGCCCTTCAGGGGATCTTCAGCCATGGGGTTTTCCAATTATTTTTTGTATCTGTTGAGGTTTGTTTTGTTACCAAATATGTGATCAATTTTTGAGAAGGCTCAATGGGGTGGTAGATGACGAAGATTAAATCTGTTACACAGAAAAAGCAGTAAATACCTTTAACATCTGGACCATTGCTCCTGCTTCTAGTTCAATATATTTAAAAATAGTGACAAATGACTATATGAAGATCCTTACTTTAACAATCTTTATTGTGTATGTGTGCAATTTCATGTAATCATGAATGTGTGCACATGGATATGTGTGCATATGTGGGTATGCTTATAAGAGCGTTCAGTGTTGAACGTCTATCTGTGGTAATGTCCCTGTTTCTACTTTTCCATAAATAGTGTTGTAGAAATACATCAACAAGCCCTGAATTTTTTTGTGGTTGATGGGGGAAAAAAAAACCTCAGGTTCTTATGCTTGCATACAATGTACTGTAATGTTTGAGTCTTTTCCAGCTCCCCTCTCAAATTTTATAATCATACTTACTAATTCCAGTAACATGTGACAGTTACTGCAACATTAATTTTTCCAAATTAAGTAAGACACTTGGATGGGTTCAAAATGTAAATTAAGGGTGGCTGGAGAGATGGCTCAGTAGTTAAGAGCATTGCCTGCTCTTCCATAAGGTCCTGAGTTCAATTCCCAGTAACCACATGGTGGCTCACAACCATCTGTAATGAGGCCTGGTGCCCTCTCCTGGACTGAAGAAAGAATACTGTATACATACTAAACAAATAAATAAAATATTAAAAAAAAACAAAATGTAAATTAACAAATGCATTTAAAAGCCCAGTAAACTAAATCTGCTAAACTATCTCTGGAAAAAAAATGTTAAAGTTCTGTAGAAGTACTCTATAAATGCTATCTGTTAATAAAGACTTTCTTAGTCAATTATTTGAAACATGTAAGAAAATATAAATCAGTTTATAACTAAGCAATTATTGTTGTGATTAATTCTATTTTCTCCCACAATTTAAGTGTTGAAGCTGAAATAAAAGGTATATCCAAATTTGTCTATATTTTTGACAAGGACAATAAACCTGTAAATCACTTATAAAATGGTCATTAAATTGTATCAAATACATTCTGACTGCTGTCCTAATAAGAGAAAGAAATTGGTAATATAGGGGGATTTGAAAGCATATAGGAACAGAGAAAATGTCATGAAAAAGTAAGAACAAATAACCATCAGCAAACCAAAGAGTAATAGCCCTGAATAGATGAAATCTGTGAACATGAATAGAGATCTTGGATATCTGCTATTATTTAAGACACCCATATTTTGGTCTTTTCTTATAGTATTTCTTGAAATTTAGCGAAGCTTTATTAATCACAGAAATAAAAGTTTACAGTACTGTTTTACAGTAATATAATTCCAACAATAGAGAGACCAAATGAAGAAACAGAGAGAGCAGTATCTATCACATGAAAAACCTGAAATAAAATAAAACTGAAAAGTTGTTTTATTTGTATTTAGTTCATTTTATCATATTAACATAAAGCCAATTCATACAGAACAAAATATGAAAATGGCATTATCATTACACAAGTGGTTCCATTATCATATTTCCCACAGTCAGAATAAATTCACAGCTGTATAAACAAAAATTGTGTCATGTGGGAGCTTTTTGATTTATAAGAGAGTTTACAAAACTCTTATAGAGACTTAAACTTAGGAAGGTCTTTTGTGAAGCTTCATTAATACAGTTCGCAGTTTTGCTAGTTATGACAGTTTCCATACACAGAAGTAACTTAATCTTTCTGTATACTTGAACATAATCTTGTTTTTCTTATGCTATTTCACTACCAAAACTATACCCCTAGGGCTTCCAGAAGAGCCACATAAACTAGTGCCACTTAAGATACCATATAGAAGTCAACATTTTAAATGATGCTAAAATTTCAATTAAATTCAATTCCAGGTCCTCTCAGGTATGATTTTAGATTAGTTCTGCAAAGTCAGATTAGTTTTTATCTGATTCTAGATTTAAATATCACCTGGAATAAAACAACAGGTGATATTTAATGGACACAGTGCCAATTTCAGTCACATATACAAAAACCTATAAAAATGATGCTGAAATATATATATATATATATATATATATATATATATATATATATATATATATATATATATAATGACACCAAATAATCATTTTTGATGCTAATGATTTGGAAAAGCTAATATAAATATATTTTCATAATCACTATTACCATAATTGAGATTATTAAAATTCCCAAGTATGCCAGTAAACAGTTGATTGAATATAACTGAATCAATATTTAAATGGAGATTTTCACAATAGGAATAAAAAATTATTGAACTCATTTAAAAAACACAACCTAAAATTAATAAAAATCAAATATTCTTACCAAAGAGAAAGTATATTGATATTATCTTCGCAATATAATGTGAAACTATGTTAATGATATAAAATTATGATATTATTGCTATAAAAACTGACATGTAGGTTGGTAAAAAAGAACTCTATAAAAAAAAACAAAGCCTTCTATGATTAAATAAACACCAAAAAATGCAAGTGTGAGGAACCCAGAATGTGTTCAACTTCTGAAAAAATTGCATTAATAAATCTTAACATATTCTTACAAAATAATGAATGTAGACGTATATTTATATCACTTATACAAAAATTCTTTCCGAATATAACAATAATTTAAAAGTAGCAAAACCAGTAGCCATAAAATATTTAATTCTGCCATACTAGAGAATAATTGAGTAGAACTTAGAGAACAATACTAAGGCGATAAATATGACTGGGGTATTCATGCTGCATTGTAACATTGGAATATATGGTTAAATAGTAGGAAAGCAAGATTATAACAGTTTAAGTTAAATATTAATAAAAATTAAAAATTGACTATTAATAAAAATATTTTGTAAAAATAAGGCCACCAATGCTGATGTGTACACCTTCACTTCATGATTTTTGGTACCCTAATTAAAGTTCAAAAATACTAACTTTACATATGAACATTAGGTATGTTTAAAGTTTAAATTTGAACCAGATCAATTTTGAAAATGATTCTAAACATATTATTGTTCCTAAAGTATACCTCAAATTGTTTATACTTCAAATTTTCAAAATAAGTTCTCTTTATTCCAACAGAATATTAAGGTGTTGAATATAACATATGTTAAATGATAATAAGTTTTGCCTTATGTAATACATTTTGGAACATTCAAGTATTTTGTTCCCCAGTGCTTTATGCAGTCTTATTCCAATCGATTTCCTGGTCTCAGGACTGGTTTTGTGTACCTATTGCTTTTATATATCTGTGATATTAGAGAGCTGCCCTACTTCAAGTGCTTACTAGAGATAACTCAATAAAAGACTGCTGCTGTGATTCTGTCCCCATGACAAGTAAAGATCCATGTAGTCTAAACTATCCTTTACAATTAAGGAGGAAGGTCTTAACCTCTGAGAATTCCCAATAAGAATAGCAATTGGATGTTACCAAGCCTTCTTACATAATAGCAAGTTCAACAATAACTTCACACACTTAAACAAAATGTAAGGCAGCTAAAAACTTTAATAGAACATGGATTACAGCGATTTTCAATGGATCTGTGTGTATTCCATCCAATAAAATGTTTTCTGTATATGATATCTGGATATTTAATTGGTGTTTGAACCTCAAAAATTTCAGAAATGTATTTGAAGATTACCCGTTATTGATGTAAACATATTGTGGTTTTTTTTCCCCACATTAATCATTTAACAACTGGTCAGTAAGACATATACTTACTATTCTCTCCCATTTATTATGGAAATAGTTACTTAGCTGAAAAATGATGCTAGACAAAACTTTATGAAAGATTTAAGAGGTAAAGTATTACACAAATTTTCTCTGGGTCTATAAATGATATTGTACAGATATATCACATTTCTTCATTATTTAAACCTAAAATGAATCAATAAAAACCATAATATATTCTCAAAGATTTTTTTAGTCAATAGCTCACATTTTTATCCTTTCAACTAGTTAATATTTAATGTAATATTTTTATTATTTTTAAGAATATCATAACTTATTTAGATCATATACCCATGGTTATTTCCCTTAACTCCAACCCAGATCTAACTTTTAAATGCTCACAGCTTCCCATTCTTTTTTTTCTTTTTTAATTTTTTTTTTAGTTTTTCCATTCAAAAATTTCAACTTCCTCCCCTTCTCCCATTCCCCTTCTGCTCCCCTACACACCCTCCTCCATCCCTTTCCCTCCTTAAGAGAGGGCAGGAACCTCTGCCCCTTGGGAAGTCTAAGGCCCTCCCCTCTACATCCAGGACTAGAATGCTTTGCATCCAAATATACTAGGGTCCCAAAAGCCAGTACATGCAGTAAAAACAAGTCCCAGTGTCTTTATCAATGGCTTCTCAGTCAGCCTTATTGTCAGCCACATACAGAGAATTTATTAAACTGAGAATGAGTCAACTTTTTTCTATAAACCACTTTGTTCTCTTGTAATCTCTTATTTTCACTCAAAAGTACTAATAAAACTATCATCATTTTTTTATGAAAACATGATAGTTAGAAACACAAAATCAGTATGTCATCAGGAATATCTCCTTGTGAAATATCTTAGAAACAATTAAGTCTCTGCTTTTCTCTAGATTCAGATATTTTCAGTGATGCTAGAATGTAGGAGAAGGGCCTACTGGTTCATCCTGGCTGCCTGGCTAGTTTAGCTCCAAAATACCCACACAGAAACTGTATTAATTAAATCACTGCTTGGCCCATTAGCTCTAACTTCTTATTTGCTAACTCTTACATCTTAATTTAACCCACTTTTATTAATCTTTTTATTACCATGAGTTGGGGCCTACCAGCAAAGTTCATCATGTCTACCTCTGTTGGCAGATCCATGGTATCTGTCTCTGCCTCTTCTTCTCAGCATTCCATTTTGTTTTATCAATTTTGTAAGGATAGGGCCTACTTGTTCTTCCCAACTGCACAGCTAGCTTATCCCCAAAATAACCACACAGAAATTGTATTAATTAAATCACTGCGTGATCCATTAATTCTAGCCTCTTATAGGCTAACTCTCACATCTTGACTTAATCCATTTCTATTAATCTGTATAGCGCCACATGGTTGCGGCTTACCAGGAAAGATTCAGCATGTCGGACTCTGGTGGCTCCATGGCAATGCTCTCTCACTCTGCTTTCTTCTTCTCAGCATTCAGTTTTGTTTTCCCCACCTACCTAAGTTCTGCCCTATCAAAATGCCAAAGCAGTTTGTTTATTCATTTACCAACGAAAGAAACATAAAAACAGAAGTATCTCCTACACCATTTCCCCGTTTTTGTTTAAACAAAAATGAAGGCTTTAACATAGTAAAATTACATATATCAAAATAGTTATCAAGCAATAATTACAGTGACAATATTTATATCTATTTTATCTTTTATCATAACCAAGGAAAACTATACCTATAAATTCTTCAACTTCATCAGACTTCAGAATGATATAATATTACCTATGTAAACAGGAAGTGCATTATAAACAACTTCTAAAACTCTAGAATTGACAGAGATATCTTGCTACCTAAACAGTCAACCAATGTTATTTTGTACCTTTGGGGCATCCATTTTTGCCCTTCAGGCCCATAGTATCCAGCAGACTTTCATGAAGCAGGAAATTACAAAGACAGTTATACCTATATTGGCAGTTTTCAGTTATGTTCTTCTGTTTCCTGCAGACACTTTCATGAAGCAAGAACTCCAAAGTATTATCTCACCTTTAGGCAAGTTCAGCAGTCATTGCTCTATGAGTCCTGCATGCCAGTTTATACAACAGTCCAGACAAGAGCAGTTTTTGGCCCAAATGGTAACCAGCTCCATAAGGAGTGTCTTCAATGCCCATCTTCCTCTTGAAGTTGATTGGTGCTGCCAGGAACAGATGTGTCTCACTGTAATAAAAAGTTCTGAATTCTTAAACATCTTTAATGCCATATTCTGAAGGTCTCTGAAAGATTTGAAGAATCCCTATACATCAGAAATATATTTCTGTGCATCTAGCAAATCTGAATAACATGACTACAAACTTGACTATTATAGATGACTATCTATTAACTTATATTTCTTAATTATACATTACATTTTTATATGAACTACACAAACACAATACCTTTATCAAGAGCAGAAACATATATACACATAACAAAATTGACCTTAAATTTGTATCATTAAACCAAGATCCATACCAATGCAAATTATTCATATCTATATCATATCTTCCTTTAAATATAAATAAACATTTATAGACATTATTTGGGAATATGGGCACATTTCTGTCCATATTGCTTCCTGCTGACTTGGGGCACTGTTAATCAGGTCTTTCATGGTGTATCCTGTGTGCTAAATTCATCTCAGTCAGCAGTTGGGCAAAGTAAATTTTGAAAGTGTTTATGGCAGCCTTTTAGGAGGCCTTGGTCCATGAAACCATATTTGCCTGGAGGCAATCCAGAGGTTCTCATCTTTTCTCTGAAAACAACAGAAGAACATCTTTTCCAGAGTAACTTTCCCTTAGACTCTTATTTGGAAGTCATTATGCCTTTATAATACACATGCTGATTTAGCTTAGCAGCCCTTACAATGAAATGGCTCTCTGTCCTTAGCTCTTTCACAGTCAAAAAATTCAAAGAAACACAATATCTATAATCCAGACTCTCTGTGAATTTTTCAATTTTTGTGGCTTATTTTTTACTCTTTTTAATCTATAAATATCTGTTCTTTGTTTCTTTAAAGACTTTACCTTTTTTTCCAAAACATTAACATTATTTCATGACTCTCTTTTTTATCTCTCTTCCAAGCCTGCATACATTTACCCAACACTGTGAACAATTTAGAGGTCTTTTATGTCCGAATCTGTCCTATTGTGAATCTGTAATTTTTACTGTCCAGTAACACTTTTGCTTTGAACATTTAAAATGTTAAAAACTTAAGAATCTAAGCTGTAACATTACTAAATGTCAAATGCAGTACTGCCTGTTTGCCTGTGTAGTCTAAAACATAAGCTATGATGTTATGATAAATACAGTAGGTCCTGCCCATTCTCTGCACAATTCAGCATGGTGAAGCCACTTATGCCTCTGTGCTGCATGCATTGCCCCCTTTCAGGCACACAGAGAGTCCACATTTCCATCAAGCAAGTCATAGCAATGTACTCACAAACCCCATCGAAATGCCCTGTCTCCTGCAAGAGCCAGATGTTGCACTAGCAGCAAAACTCAGAAAGCTTGCAATCATATATATATTCATATATATATTCATATATATATATGAATTCATATATATATTCATATGTGTGTGTGTGTGTGTGTGTGTATGTATATACCACATCGGAGTGCCAATTGTAAGGAAAGAGGAGAGGTCCCATTGTTCTTCCCGACTGCATGGCTAGCTTTTCCCTGAAATAACCATTTAGAAATTTTATTAATTAAATTACTGCTTAGACCATTAGTTATAGCCTCTTATTGGCTAACTCTCACATCTTGATTTAACCCATTTCTATTAATCTGTATAGCACCATGTGGCAGTGGCTTACTGTGAAAGAGTCAGCATGTCTGACTCTGGCTGCTCCATGGTGGCTCTCTCTCAATCTTCTTTCTTCTTCCCACACTCAGTTCTGTTTTTCCCCTCCTACCTACTTTCTGCCCTACCAGCTAGGCCAAGGCAATTTCTTCATTCCTTAACCAATGAAAGCAACAGATAAACAGAAGGACCTCCTATACCATTCTTGCCTAGCTCTGTTCCCTTATAGTTCTTCTATAGGCCTAAAGGAGTTTCTTTATTAACCAATGAAAGCAAAGTATAGAGAAAAGGACCTACTACATCACTAGTATATAGTCATTGGCTTAGGGATTCATTGTTTTGCATGCCTGACCTTTTTATGAGATTATATATCATTTTTCCCTACTCTTTTCTACTTCAAAATACTCCAATCATATAAAAGATAAAGAAAGGAAAGAATTGCTGAAAACAGAAAAATAGTATTTTTCAGGAAAAAAACACAAAGATTGGTTTTCCAAAATCAAGTAATAAGACTTGTTACCATTTAGTCTTAATTATTATAATCTTACTCATCAAATTTTGATTTTAATAATTTATTATATGGCATATAACATTGAAATATGTTATATAATAATACACATTATATAACATATACAGTATATATTTATATATTCATAAATATAAATATATTGTATATTTCATATATTTATAATGTATGATTTATATATAATATATTATATGATGTATATTTTATATATATTTATACTATATATTTATATGTTTATATTTATATATATTTATATAACATATGTAATACATATTTCATTACCTTGAAAACTCTGTGTGTGTTATTTAAAGGCATATTTAATAACACTTGCACCTTCAGTGCTCTCTTTTTGTTTCATTTTTTGGTATTATTTGATGGCACATATTTTTATGATAGAACAATATTTTGAAAAATTCGTATAATAAATGTATTATTTTTTCACTAAAGATTTATTAAGTCATATGCATGTCAGGCAGTATGAACATATATTCTTTTATTCCACATAAAATTTTTCTAAAGCTGGTAATTGAATCCTTCTCATAAAAAGTGAAAATAAAGTTGAATTCCAGTTATTTTTTTCCATAAGAACACATTTCTTCTGATGTTTACAATGTGTTTTATCTCTGAAAAATAAATTCATCCACCACTTTTTAAAATTCGTTCATGAAAAGAAGACCAAATCAAAAAAGTTTCTTTTCACAAATTAATGTAATTTTTAAAAATATTTCTTATGTGAAAATATAAATGTGTCGAGGAGAAAAATATGCATGTGTAAAGAACATCAGTGTGTTTCTATGCATCTCTAGAGCTCTGGCTGCCCTCTGCTATTTGAAGCAGTTAAATTTTTTATGTCTCTCCAATTAGGTCAATTATATTTGTTACAAAATTTTAAATATTGCTGATTCAAATGACTCTATCAAGCTTACAAAAGGAAAACCTCCAGTATTAGCTAAAATATTTCAAAATGTGTTTATCAAAGCACATCCAAAAACATTAAAGATAACTTATTTTATTCTGTAATGAAGTGAACCAATCAATAGCTAATTAAGAATTACTCAGAATGTAATGATGATTTGGGTCAGAGTGAAGAAAAGTGCTTGCTGATAAGCATCACTATCAAGGACAATTTCCAGGTTAGCAAACTGAAAAGAGCAAATTGATTCCTAAAAGTTGTCTTCTGATTTCTGCATGAGCCCTGTGGTACACAGTACACTTGTGCATGTGCATGTGTACTTGAACATCCACAAATAAAAAATAAACATATAATGTACTTTTGCAGAAGATGTGAATAAGAGAAGGTTTGATTTTTCAAAGAATATATACAAATAGCTAACATGCTTGTCTTAGATAGGGTTTTATTGCTGTGAAGAGACACCATGAACAGAAACCTTTTCTACAGTAAAATGTATAATTAGGGCTATTTGAAATGTTCAGAGTTTTAATCTATTATCTTTATAGTAAGTATCATGAAGCACTCAGACAGATATGGTGCTGGAGGAGGTGCTGAGAGTTCTACATCTGAATCACCAGGCAGAAGGAATAAAGAGAAATAATGGGCCTGTCTTAAGAACTTGAAACCTCAAACTCTACCCACAATTACATACTTCATTCAAAAAGTTCACACGTACTCTTAACAATGCTACACCTCCTAATAATGCCATACCTTTTGAGCCTGCGGTGTCACTTTCAGTCAAATCACCTCATTCTACTTTCTAGCCCAAACATACTTGTAGCTATATTATAAAGGAAAAGATAGTATTAAAGTGTAGATAATTTAATCTCCTTTAAACTAAAAAATAACTATTATCTCAAATATTTTACATTGCTACACTGTTGTACTATATATTTGTTCCTACTCTTGGATAAGGTTTTATAATTGTGTAGCCTATTTAACAATGGGATGTATATTTCTATTTCTTGAAAGTTATTATTTAAATTATTTAGGACAATCAAGAAATACAGACCAATAGGCCTCTAACTATTTCATTATGTTCAAGTTAGGTATGTGTTCAAGGTTAAATAAAGATATATTTGAAATGGATAGTCTTCACAAGCTTAAAAAACATACATAATATGTCATTTAAGATGTCTTAAAAATCTAAAACTTTTCAAGACATTGGGACACAGCTGCACATGACACCAACAATCTAATTCAACAAAAGAGGATGAGCATTAAATTACCTCCATATAGAGTTTTCTCTTATTGTAGCAAATTTAGCCACTGGGAGAAATTCATCCATGCCAAAAGCCATTATTACAATGTTTTGTTACATTGGAACTACCACAACAGGTCAAGACAAACAATGGTCCCTGGTTTATAAGTAAAACATTAAAAGAATTCTTCCAGAGATGGAATATATCCTATACCACTGTGATCCCATATGATGCACAGGGTCAAGCAATTGTCAAAATGCATCACCAATATCTCACAGAGGTTCACATAAAACAAAAAGGGGTAGAAGTATCTCCCTATATACTACTGTAAAAGTTGTTTTTAAGAATCAATATTTTTAAATTTTAAAAAATCAGATGAACAAAATAGAGTCCGGAAACATTGGGGATCCCTATCAATGAGGCCCTGCCTAAAGTTTAGGTAGAAAAATCCTCTCACTAATCAATGTAGGGGTCTAGATCCCTTGTTGACACAGGGCTAAGAATATGGATATGCCTTCACAAAAATAGGGGAAACACATATAAGGCTACCTGCTCATAATTTAAAATTTCTCCCCTCCCCTCAGGACAATGAGAAAGACCAGATGACCCATAAAGAAAGAAAGAAATTATGGTGGACAGCCTTTAAATTCAAACACAAGAAGAGAAAAATAGCCACTGCCCAAGGGAATATAACCCTTGAGGAAAGTATTGCCTGTTTATCTATTTCAGATGGCCTTCCCAGCAACAATCATGTTAATTCTTCTCATGGGGACCAAGGTGCAGGCAGAAAACCCCTACCAACAGAAGGTGACATGGATCCTGTCGAGCACTGGCACTGGAGGGATCCTAAAGCAGAATTCTCAGATGATGACACCCTAGGCATGGAGGCATCACCTGATATTTGACCTCTGCCATTTGGTGTATAGGAGTCAGAATGTGGGACACTGGATTCTGGGGATCAAAGGGAGACCTGAATGTGGAGGCTCTCAGGGGTTCTCCCCACCCGAGGCATCTTGCCCTAATGAGCCTGTGTTTTCTCATGTTTTTAGGAGACATACCCTCTTGAAGAAATCCATTTATGTATGCCCAGGAAGCAACCAGACTGCCTCAACTATTAGAAACTGTGGGGGCAGGGAATCCTGATTACTTTTGTTCTTCCTGGGGATATGATCAGACTGTGCTAGACACAATTAGAAAAGACAGAAACTACATTACATTATTTATTAAAGTCTTTGGATTCCTTAGGAAGAGTAACCTTACAAAATAGGAAAGGCTGACTTGCTCTTTATGGAACAGGGAAAAATTTGCAGGGTACCTGGGGAAGAAGGATGCTTCTATACAGACCATTCCAAGACAGTTACCAGAACCCTAGACAAGTTAAGAAAAGATATTGATTCATTTAAATCAAGGACCCCCTAGGAGATCTGGATTAATTGTTCTCCATGGTTTACCATGCCCATTTCTTCCCTAATAAGACTGATTGCTATTTGTTCATTGATCTGTCTTTTTGGCCCATGCATTTTCCAAAGGCCGAAACAAGCATTACAAAAACAGATATAATAGGTACATGGCCCTTTGACTGCATTATGATAGGCTTGATACATCTCACCCCACAGATGAACTATTAATTTGAGGGTGATCCAGGCCAAAGCTACAGATGGGGTAGCCTTGACTAGTGCTCTCTCCCCAGTGAGCTATTCTGACCTGGTGACTGGGATAGAGGTTGGAATATAAAACAAAAGGGGGGGGATGTTGGACCAAAATTATTTTAGGGCCTGTATCTTGAGACCTATAGGACAGGGAAAAGCCTGGCTCAAGTTCAGTGTCTATACTTCAAGGCCTGTAGGACAGAGAAAAGGCTGACTCAAGTTTGAGTAAGGATGAGACAGAAAAAAAATAGGTAGATGCCCTTCCATCAAGAGAGAGAGTTTGACTGTCTCTCATTGGCTAGAGGTACCCCCACATCACAGGATGTCACTTAACATATATAAACTGATTCTCACTGTAATAAACTGAGTTCCTGCTTTGACTCAACTCCTTATTGTCCAGCATCATGGGGTTGAGGAACAGGTGTCCAGCATCGTGTGGCTGTAAAATGGGCAGATAGCACACTTTCCTGTCCCTAGGGAATGAGGAGGCTCAGGAAGCCTAGCAACTGCACTTATCTTGATCACTGGTTTTGTGTTTTTCAAATTGGATAAGCAAAACATAAGAGAAAGTGATTCTTAAACTTGGCCAAGACAACATAGGAAAGTTCTTCAAAATTCCTGCCTCACAGAAATATTTTAGGCCTTTAGGTCTGTTGAGGGGAGGTCATTTCTGTGTCCTGGCCACCCAGAACAGAAATAATCATACAGAAACCATATTAATTACATTACTGCTTGGCCCATTAGCTTTAGCTTCTTATTGACTGACTCTTACATATTAATTAAACCCATTTCTATTAATCTGTATATCACTGCATGACTGTTGATTACAAGTTAAAGTTCCTCTGGCTCTGTTGTGACTACATGACATTTTCTAACCCCTTCTCCTTTCTCCAAGCATTCATCCTAGCTTTCCCTGCCTACCTAAGTTTTGCCTTGCTATAGGTCCAACAGAGTTCATTTATTAATCAATGGTACAGAGGGAAATCCTACATCACCTTCCCTTTTCTATTTAAATAAAAAGGAAGATTTTTTAACTTTTACATAGTAAAATTGTTTATAACAAAATAGTTATCAAGCAAGAATTACAGTTACAATATTTATATATACTTTATTTTAATCATAACTAAGGAAAATTCTAATTGTTTATTTTTTGACTCCATCAAAGACTCCAGAAGGATAAAATTGCTGCAGGGGGCTGCTTGACTGTTCTCAGCTGCTCAGCTAGCTTAGACCCAAAATAACCACACAGAAACTGTATTAATTAAATCACTGCTTGACCCATTACCTCTTGCTTCTTATTGGCTAACTCTTACATATTACTTTAACATATTTCTATTATTCTTCGTACTGCCACGTGGCAGTGACTTACCAGCAAAATTTTTGCATATCTGACTCTGACAGGAGCTCCATAGCTTCTCCTAACTCCAACTTCTTCCTCAAGTACTATAGGCCAAGCCAGTTTTTTTATTCACTAAGCAGTAAAATTAACACATAGACAGAAGAAACTCCCACAATATTTTCCGTTTTCTGTTTAAACAAAAAGGTTTTAACTTTAACATAGTAATTGCATATAACAAAACAGTTATCAAGCAAGAATTACAATTACTATATTTATATTTACTTTATCTTTTATCATAACTAAGGAATATATAACTATAAATTTTTCAACTCCATCAAAAACTTCAGAAGGATATGATATTGCCTCAGTAAACAGAGAGTACATGGAAAGCAACTTCCAAAACTCCAGAATTGACAGAGGCAACTCACTGCCTGAATAGTTACCTAAAGTTTTTCTATACCATTGGGACATCCTACTTTGGCCTACAGGCCCATAGTGTCCAGCAGACTTTTCCATGAAACAGGAAATTTCAATGACAGGTCTGCCAATTTTGGTAGTTTGTCAGTTATTTTCTTCTGTGTCATACAGAATGACTGGCAGACACTTTCATGAAGAAGAAATCCCAAAGAATCATCTCACCTTTAAGGAAGTTTAGCAGTCATTTCTCTGTGGGTTCTGGATGTCCAGTCAAACTGTCCTGGCAAGAGCAGCTTCTTGCCCAAATGTCTAGCATACTCCATAAGGAGCCTCTTCAATGCCCATCTTCCTCTTAAAGTAGATTGGTGCTGCCAGGAGCAGATGTGCCACATTGTCAAGAAAATTATTAAGTTCATAAACATTTTAAATGCTATATTCTGAAGGTCTCTGAAAGATTTGAGGAATATCAAAATGAAATATATCTTTATATATCTAGAAAATCTAACATGACTACAAGCTTGTCCACTATAGATGAAAATTTATAACCTATATTTCTTAATTATACATGACATTTTAAAATGAACTACACAATCACACTACCTTAATTAAGAGCAGAAATATACATATAGCAAAATTGACCTAAAAATTGTATCAAGAAACCAAGATCCATACCAGTGCAAAGTATCCATCACTATAACTTACCCCACATCATAGGTCAAATATGGATTCCCCAACATTGCACAGGAACCTTCATTGACTATTCAGGTAGTGAGCCACTTCTGTTACTTCTATAGTTTATGAACTGGTTTGCTCTGCATTTTCTATTAACTCAGGTAATATTTTATCCTTCTCAGGTCTCTGATGGAATTTAAGATGTGGTAGTTATAGTTATACTTTTCCTTGTTATCACATTAAGAAATGAAATTCAGAAAAGAGATTTAAAATATATAAGGATGAGAGAAATAAAGCTTAAATTGAATATCTAAGAAAATGTTTTGAGGTCAAACATAGTTTGGGATTGGTAATACAAGTTAGGGGTAAAAGTGAATTAGGTGCAAATTTTGCACCCACCAAGATATGATGTATAATAGTTTCTCTGAATTTACCAAATACAAATGCATTGGACATTTCTAATGTAATCCTTACTTGATAATTTTTCTTATTGTATAATTTAACTGTGTTCAATTTAAAATCTGTCCTTTTTATTTAGATAAAAAGGGTGAGATTTGGGTAATATTTGATCACAATGTTTATTTTCTGTATGCATTCACATTTACTAAATAAAATTAATCTTGGATCAGGAGGCTGAATTAAGAGATAGCAGCCAGAAAATCATCATAAAGAATCAGAGAGTATACAGGAGAGTTAAAGAGACACAGAAATTAGTGAGAGGATTTGATAAGGGTTTCTTTCTTTTGTGTGGCAGATAAAATCATGGGACATTTCAAGATGTCAGCAAGGAGAAAGGGTTAGATAGGTGCTATGCAACCTTTCTGTGCTCAAAGGTTTTTATCCCAGCCTTTGAATCTCAAATTCTATTCATAAATGTAATCATAGAGATTTAGATAAAGCAACCTTTACCAGCTGTGGCAGAACTGGTCCTTGGGGGAAAAAATCCCTGCCAGATTGCACTCAACTTTGCAGCCAGGCTGCTGTTAGAGAAGCAGGCTGTTAACATCGATGTTGCTATTGCTAGCTGAAATAGCAGAAGATTAAGGCACAGACACTATGCCAAATATAAATCAGCATCATAATGCAGAAAAGCACTCAGTTCAACTTTAAAAGTCCCCATTTATATTCTATAGTCTGTCATGGTCTTCACATTGTTTAAAAGTTTGAATTTCAAATTTATTTCTGATGTTCTTGGCAATCTCTTCTCTGGAACCCACTATAAAAATCAGAATAAAAACCAGTTTACAGGCTTTTGAAACACAACAGAGCAGAGTATATATTGCCATTTCAAGAGTGACAAAAAAGAGGATAATGAGGAAATGCTGGACCAAGACAAACTGTCCAGTCAAAAACAAACTTTGCCTCTCAGTGTTTTATGTCAATGAACACTTCAGCTCTCCAACTCCTTTCAGTTTTGTTGACTAAAGCATAGTTCCATCCTTTAACATGTTTTCCCAGTTAGCAGCTCTGCTTTCAGTTTCTCACAGCCCTGTCATTTCCACCAATTTTGAGTCTCCAAATTAATGGAGGTTTCACACAGCTTTATAAAGTAGCCTCTGTGTGCTACCATGTAGGTACATCCCTGACACACATATAGACTTGGCAACTTTCCTTAGCCATAGATACTTCACAATCACTTTCTTATTTCATTGACTCCAAAATGAGAACCACATATCTGCTGCTATAAAGTTCTTTACCTTACTTGGCTGGAATAAAGCTCTCTTCTTTTAATACATTTTCACAACCTTCATGTTTTTGATAGTTCTTTTCACTGGCAATTCTTGCGTGTTATAGAACTCTCTGTTAAGACAAGGCTATACTTGAACTCAGAGATTCAAATGCCTCTGCCTTTGTGTGCTTTGATAAAAGGCATGTAAATTCACATGTGTCCATTAACTTTAATTCCATTTCACTAGTGGGAAGCTTAGCTGGGTGGGGTTTTGCCCTAAAATCACCACTCATTTTCTTCAATTTAGAATAAGTTTTTCTTTAAATATTTTTTTCTGGTTGTGCATTTCTCCCACAAGAGTGCATTTTATATTTATCTTTGCTAAGCTGCTTCAGCATGGCCAGTAATAAGCAAAGGAAAAAAATCAATACTAGGCTGTTTGAAATTCTACTCTGTTAAAGTTGTTACTCCATTTTGCCACTGGCAGATTTTTTTGAACAAAGGCAGAAACCAACCACATTCTTCGCCAAAATATCATAAAATATCACTATCTCAGACACTTGGAAACCTATGAAACCTAGCCCTTACAATTCAAATAACCCTCAGCTAAAATCTGTCTTCATGGTCTTACAAGTATGATCCAATAAGCCCTGCAAAAAACATTCAACTATTTTTCTAATCCAAAGTTCAATTTGTGATGTGGGATTTCCCTCTCCATGCTGTGAATATCATTGGTTAATAAAAGAACTGTTTTGGGCCTATAGCAGAGCTATAAGGGAACAGAGCTAGATGGGATGAATGCTAAACTGAATGCTGGGAGAAAGCAGACAATGTTAAGAAGCCAAGGAGTCTCTTCCAGAGACAGACATGTTGAAACTTTGCTGGTAGTTTACGACCTCATGATAATGAACAAATTAATGGAGATGGGTAAAATTAATATGCAAGAGTTAGTCAAGAAGTACCTAGAGCCCATGCACTAAAAAGTGATTTAAAAAATAGTTCCCTTGTGCAAAAAAAAAAAGCCTTGCTGTTTTGAATCTGTGCAGTTTTGAAACTGTGACTTCCTGGGCCATGCTGCCAGTGTGACCTCTGGCTCTTTCAGGATGCTGAATATTTAAATGGGTTTTGTGAACAGACTGCTACAAACTGCTTAATGGCTCAACATACACCTGATGATACGTGGAACTGGAGCAATGTGCACAACTTGCAGAGGTGGTGAATGGAATTCCACTATGTTGTACTAGGCAGAATAAGCAGGAATTGCAGTGTATACCCTAGAAATGCCACAGCTTAGATTCTTAAGAATCACTTAGCATTTAAAGAAACACTTCTGGTCAAAAAATAGTTACAGATAAGCAATAAAAACAAATCCAGATTAAAGAAAAGACCTCTAAGTGGGTGATAGTGTTTGATAAATGTACTTGTGAGATAAATAAATATACTTGTGAGATAAAGCACATATGATAAAAGTGCTTGTGAGAGAGAAGAAAAAGACTATAGAGAGTTTAAAAAGAAATAGACAGAGAACAGACAATCATAAATTAAAGGAGTAAACATAATAAATTAAATATTAAAAAGTAATAAAATAAAAACAAGACCCATGAAGATAAAATATACAAAGAGATTCTGGATTATATATGTATATTATTGTGTTTTCTTTGAATGTTTTGACTGTGAAGAAGCTAAGTACAGAGACATTTCATTGCATGGACTGCTAATTTAAACCAGCATATATGTTCTAAAGGTATCATGACTTCCAAATTTGCGTCTAAGGATTTGTTGATATGGAAAAGAGGGTCTTCTTTTGTTTTCACTGAAGATGAGATCCTGTGTAATTCTTCCAGATTAATGTGGTTTGATGGACCAAGATCCTCTGAAGGTTGTATTGAACACCCCTCAAAAAGTTACATTGCCCAATATACAGCAGAAAACAATATGGAGAAAACTAAGCCCCTATTCCCAAATATTGTCTATAAATGTTTGTTTACATGTAAAGGTTGATATGCTACAGAGATTTGCATTGATATTGATCTTATTTTATTGATACAAATTTAAGGTCAGTTTTGTTATACGCATATTTATACTTTTGATTAAGGTATTGTGTTTGTGCAGATCATTTAAAAATGTAATGTGAAATTAAGAAATATAGGTTAATAGATTATCATCTATAATAGTCAAGCCTGTAATCATGTTAGTTAGGTTTCCAGGTGTACATAGATATATTACAGATGGATAGGGATTCTTCAAATTGTTCAAAGACTTTCAGAATATGGCATTTAAGATGTTTTAAAAACTTAGGACTTTTCATGACAATGAGACACATCTGCTCCTGGCAGGACCAATTACTTCTAGAGGAAGATGGGTACTGAAGAGGCTCCTTATAGAGTTGGTTAGTCATTTGGGCAAGAAACTGATCTTGTGTGGAGTGCTTGATTGTATGCTGTGTGAACTGAAAATTCAGGACCAACAGAGAAATGATTGCTGAACTTGCCTAAAGGTGAGATGATCCTCCTTCAGAGTTCCTGCTTCATGAAGGTGTCTGCCAGACATATTCAGGACAGAGAAAAAAGTGACTGACAAACTGATTATATATTGCAGAACCATCTTTGAAATTTCTTGTTTTGCAGAAAATTCTACCAGTTTCTATGGGCCAAAAGGCTGAACATGGATGTCTCAATGGTACAGAAGAACTTTGGGTGGCTGTCTAGGCAACAAGATGACTCTGTCAATTCTAGAGTTTTAGAAGTTGCTTACAATAAACTTCCTGTTTACTTAGGTAATATTATATCATTCTGAATTCTTTGATGGAGTTGAAAAATTGATATAGCTTTTTCTTAGTCATGATAAAAGACAAAATAGATATAAATATTGTAACTCTAATTTTTGCTTGATTGTTTTATTGTACGTAATTTTACTATGTTAAAGTTAGCACCTCCCTCTTTTATTTAAACAGAAAGGGGGATATGTGATGTGGGATTTCCCTCTGTATGCTGTGATTATCATTGGTTAACAAAGGAACTGCTTTTGACCTATAGCATAGTTATGGGGGAAAAGAGCTAGGCATGGAAAACTAAACTCAATGCTAAGAGAAAGAAGGTAGAGTTACGGAGAAGCCATGGAGCCTCTGACAGAGACAGACACATTGACAATTTGCTGGTAAGCCATGACATTGTGGTGATGCTCAGATTAATGGAGATGATTAATATGTAAGAGATAACCGATAACAATCTAGAACTAGTGGGCCAAGCAGTGTTTTAAATAATATAGTTTCTGTGCAATTGATTCAGGGCTAAGCAGCTGGGAATAAAACAAGTGTCCCTCTCTTCCAGTGAGTTTGATAGTTTGAATATAATTGGCTTCCAGGAGCTCATAAGATGTAGTACTATAAGGAGGTATGATTTTGTTGGAGTTGGTGTATGTCACTATGGGGGTAATCTTTGCATTCTCTATAAATCAAAGTCTAGCTTAAAAGAGGACAGGGAAAAATACAAACTACACCCATCTGTTTCACCACTTGCAGTTGTAATACACCTGTCATCTTTGAGAAGACATAAAATGCATCATCTTCATTGTATAAATGCGAAAAATACTGTTTTATATACCCATTTGGAACATTTGACTGAAAACTTCAAATTTATCAGGTATAGAAAATGGACTTGTGTTATTGCAGTGATATCAATTTCCTGTATTTTATCTTAATAGTGTGGAAGCATTTTAACTTTCTAATTAGACAGAATGCTATATAATTCACAATACAACCGAATTAATAATGTCTCCAATTGTCTAAAACGTATCAAGTAATCTTCTTTAAGATACATGCATAAACATTACTTTTCTCTAAACTTTTAGACCTGTAAACAAACAAACATAAAAACAAAGAATAATGACCTTATATACACTTAAATATGTGACAATTTAAACACCCTGGATCTGGATGAATACACTGAATTTTAACCTGTTGTATTTAAATAATTTTTATACTAAATCATGAGAGGTTGCATATATTTTTATTTATCCCCTTAGTGCAAAGGCCTTCTCGTATATCACCCTAATTAGAAAAATATTATTAATATTTTATAAAACTGTAATTAAAAATAAACTGAACTGTACTTGTAAAAATAAAGAAAAAGTTGTTGAATGTCTCACTTATTGTTAAACAGAAAGTTAAGCATCTAGTATACCTTTTGGGAAATTGGAGATTGCATATTTCCCAAGAAGAAAATTATTATCTTTTATTTATTTATTTATTTATTTGTTTATTAAAAATTTCCACCTCTTCCCATCCTCCCATTTCCCTCCCACTACCCCAATTCCCCTTCCCCTCGCTTTCCATTCTTAAGAAAAGTCAGGGAGCCCTGCCCTGTGGAAAGTTCAAGGCCCTCCCCCCTCCATCCAGGTCCAGGAAGGGGAGCATCCAAACAGATCAGGCTCCCACAAAGCCAGTACAAGCAGTAGAATCCAAATCCGGTGTCATTATCATTGGCTTCTCAGTCAGCCCTCATTGTCAGCCACATTCAGAGAGTTTGATTTGATCACATGCTCATTCAGTCCCATTCCAGCTGGCTTTGGTGAGCTTCCATTAGATCAGTCCCACTGTCCTCATGGGTGGACACGCCCCTCGCAGTTTTGACTTCTTTGCTCATATTCTCCCTCCCTCTGCTCTTCATCTGGGCCTTGGGAGCTCAGTCCAGTGCTCCCATGTGGGTCTCTCTCTCCATCTCCGTCCATTGCCAGATGAAGTTTCTTTATCAATGATTTCTCAATCAGCCCCCCATTTCAGCCACATTCAGAGAGTACGGTTTGGTCGCATGCTCATTCTCACTCAGTCCTGGTTCAAACAGGACTCTCAGAATATTTTTTTTCTTTACAAGAGAAGGTTTGATTTTATATTAGTTTTCTGTGAGGCCCTGCCAAATAAAGTGTTCTATATCATGCCCATTCTGAAAAGCAAGGTCATCACTATCTGTCATGTAATATAGCATATTTTATTCCAAGACAGATATCATTGGTTAGAAAACATGTCACATAGAATTTACAATGAACCATCATAGAAGAATATAGTAGATGCACAGAGCACTAGTCAAATTTATGCGGTTGCTTGGAAATAATTAAATGAACTTGAAAAACAGCTATAGGCAAGCTTTTGGCCTTCATAGGAAAGAAAGATACCCCATAATAATTATATGTCATTTGTTGGTAATGAGCTGACTTTTTCAATATTACACAGATACATGTAGACTGTGTTCTATCTGTTTCTACTTTTATGATAAAATTTTGTTCATTTCATAATTGCAATGCTTTCCCTACTCTAATTGTCATAGTCTTCCATAAGTCTTCTCCTACTATTAGATCTCAATGTCTGAGTACAGTTGACTTATCAAGACCATATATATAATAGAATAAGAGGAAAAATAACTTTACAAGCAGTGATACTCTCAGAGTAATGGGGTTTTGTAGATGAGTCTAATAATTTTTTACTTTTTATTAACATGTAATGGATCATCATGAACAAATCTTTTATGTCAAAAAAATAATCACAACAGAATGTTTCACCAGGATGTCATATTTTATCTCATTGCTTTGTTAGGAAAATAAATACTTTAGATTTAGTCTTAAATCCTTATTCAGAATTTACCAACTGCATGTCTGAATATATATTAAAATATAAAAAATATTCTTTATATTTTAATTCTCTTGATGATAATACAATATTTACAGATCATCATTTCAATTTCTAAATAGTACACATCATTAATATCTGAAATAAAAAGAAAGCAAAAATAAGAAAATTTTGAAAACTGCTTGTACACTGGGAACTCAAAAATTACTGATCCCATATTTTTAATAACTCTATTCTGGTTTCCTTTTGTAGAGGTTGTTCTCACCTTCTTAATATTTATGGTGTTTGAGTGTGTGCATATGTAGTGTATGTGAGTGAGAGAGAGAAAGAGAGAAAGAGAGAGAGACACAGAGAGAGACAGAGAGAGGAGGGAGAGAGAGGGGAGAGAGAGAAAGGTGCTGCATTTTGTGTTTGTGCCTTCATATGACAGAAAAAGGAAGAATAGCTTAGCTGAGTTATAGGTGGTTGAAAGCCATTTGACATAAATGTAAACATGGGTCCTCTGGGAGAGCAAGAATCATTCCTCACTGCTTTGTCAAATCTTTATTTCCAACTCTTGCTTTTTTCAGAAGACTTCACAAGTTTTTATTATTAGGTTTGGAATAAGAAATTGACATTATGTTACTATAAACATCCAACTTTTCAAATCATTAATGATAATTTTTATCTCTTTGTCTTTTAAACTATCATCTATCTTCCTATCAGCCTATCTATCATTCATTCTATTTATCTAATATCTATCTATTATTATCTATCTCTTAACTATCTATCATCTATCTATAATCTTCATTATCATCTATCAGTCTGTCTGTCTGTCTATCTATCTATAATCTCCCTTACCTCTACATACCTGTCATCTATATCTAGCTATTCTCTCTTCTTTTGTTGATAGAACTTTTTTCCCTGCCTGGTCCAAAAGGTGTTCTATCACAATGAAACAAACAGAGGTCTACAGTAATCATAAACCATTTGGCCTATTAGCTCAGGCTTCTTACTAACTCTTGTAACTTATATTAGCCCATAATTCTTGTCTGTCTATCCCCATGATTTGGTACCTTTTATTAGCGAGGCAGTCTCATCTTGCTTCCTTTGTGTCAGGATGACAGCTTCAGACTCCCTTTCCTCTTTTATGAATTCTCATATTCTGGATGCCCTACATATACTTCCTCCCTGTTTGCCATGCCTATACTTCCTGCCTAGCTTCTGGCCAATCAGCATTTTATTAAAATATAAGTAAAAAATCTTTACAGGGTATAAGGACATTGTCTCACAACACTCTCCACTGAATTTCAAGTGATATATTTATTCTATATATACCTTTAAATAATGCAAACTTTACTCAATTTCATAGTATGTCATCTGTAACATGGAAGCTTGGCTTGCTGGGGTATCTGTCCCGCCTGGCACCCCACAACCAGCATACCCTGGTGCAGGAGAATTGTCTGTATTCTGTCAATCATATTTTAATAAAACGCTGATTGGCCAGGCAGCCAGTAGAGGCGGGAAAGCCAGGCAGGAAGTAGAGGTGGAACAAAGAGATTGGGAGTATTCTGGGAAGCAGGAAACTCCCTCCACCGTTCTGCCCAGATCACCGAAGAGGCAACATGTGAGCTGCCACGCTGAGAAAGGTACTGAGCTGTGTGGCTAACATAGATATGGATAATGGGGTAACATAAGTTATAAGAGCTAATAAGTAGCCAGAGCTAAGGGCCAATCAGCTTTATAACTTATAGAGATCTCTGTGTGTGATTTTCTATGGGACTTGCTGGCTGTGGGGTACTGGGCAGGACAGAAACCCCAACAAGCCAGACCTCATGTTACAATACACCAAAGAAAATCACACACAAGACTCCATAAGATTATAAACAGATTGGCCCATTAGCTCTGGCTTCTTGTTAACTAATTCTTACATCTTACAATAACCCATAATTCTTGTCTTTGTTAGCCATATGGCTTGGTACCTTTTTCAGCTGTCAGCTCACATGATGCTTTTTCGTTGATCTGGGCAGGAATGGTGGAGCGAGCTTCCTGCTTCCCAGAATATTTCTGTTCTCATTGCCCTGCCTCTACTTCCTGTCTGGTTGACCCACCTATACTTCCTGCCTGGCCAATCAGCATTTATTTAAAACATGAATGACAGAATACAGACAATTCTCCCACACCAATCATCTATTTATAAGATTTTGCAACAATATAATATAAATATATCCAAATAACTAATATAGAATATGGAAGAGCAACTCAAATATTCCATGATCCTGAGATATACTACAGAATTTAAATTTTCATGCTATACTAGAAAATATTGTTACAGAATCAATGACTGAAAATATAATTCAGTACATTTTATTCTTTGTTTATATTTTATTTAATTCTCCATGCAAAATTACATTAGTCTTATAACTTCATATTTGTACTTATTGCATGTATTTCATTAATATATCTATATATTTTTCACTTTATATTCATGGATGAAAAGGGAATTTGTAAACTGTAAATTTTTAAAAATTGTTTTCAATATTGAATATTTATTTAACTGTTAAGTAACAATGCAAATTATCATTTAAATAAAAGATTAAGTGTTGTAATAGGAGTGGCGAGCTGTGGCCTGGCTCCCGACTAGCTTTACCCAAAATAATTACATGAAAACTGTATTCATTTTAACACTGCCTAGCCCATTATATCTAGCCTCTTCTTGGCTAACTTTCACATCTTGATTATCCCATGTCTATTAAATATGTTTATCACCACGGGGCCATGGCTCGCCGGGAAGATTCAAACCTACGTCCATCTCGGGCCAGAGGTTCATGGCATCTGCATGACTCTGCTTTCCTTCTTCCAGCATTCTGTTTGGTCTACTCAACCAATCTAAATTCTGCCCTATCAAAAAGCCAAGGCAGTTTTTTTATTTGATTAATGAAAGAAACACATAGAAAGAAGACAATTCTATATGAATTAGGATATGATAATCAAGTCTATGTCTTTAGAAAGAAAATAGCAACATTCATTTAAGCTGAATATTCTCTAAAATACTAAATCATTTTGAGATATCCCATTTGGTAGAACTGGTTGATTATTTTGGCATGGTGATAGTTGAAATGTAAGATTATAATAATAGCAACTTTCATTTTCAGAAGCCTGAAAGATAGCAAGTATAATTTTCACTTTTTTTCTATAGAGAGTCTTAAACTTTTGCAAATTTTGCAACCTGTGTTGCTTCTTAAATTACTGGCCTCAATCCTAGATCTGACCTTCTGTGGTTGAAAATTACGACAAAATTTTTATATGGTTGCACTTATCAGAACAAATAAAGCAGTTTGGGTGAGTTAGAAAGTTGGGAAATATTTTCACCAGCTGTTGCTTCTGTTTATACCCAGAGAACCTGCCAGAGCAGCCTGGAAGCAGCATGTAGCAGCTTAGCCTCATGGTTTCTGTTATTGTTTCTTTATGGAAACTGAATCTTTACAATTTTTTCTAGCAGCTGTTTAATCAAATCTATCCAAAGAGTTCAAGTGATACAGCTGCTTGTTGTTATTGTTGTTGTTGTGTATGCTGAAGGCAATAAATTGACAGAATAGTTTGTTTTGTTTTGTTTTGACACCTAGCAAGTATTTAGGCTAGAAATATTCCCTGAAAGTGAGAATGCCAGGTTTGAAAGAAATATTAGAAACATTTTCATGAAATATTTGTCCCTGTGAAATGGGTCTGGTTTACAAATTAAGACACTGTGCCTCTCACCCATAAGCACTAGTTTATTTCTTCCTTGAAAATCTCTCCATCTTATAGATGTGTGATCTCTTACTACAAAACATAAATGTGTTTTTTATGTGCTTGAAATATTATACTGTCTCTCCTATCTTTCCACTGCTTTTGGACCAAGTTAAGAAAGAGAGAAGAAATATAAATAAAAACAATCCAAGCAAAAGAGTGAAACAAAATAGGAAAGTTATTAACGGAATATTGTTTACATTAAGTTCTCTATCATTTTTATTTAATTAGTTTTTCTTCATATAAGCTCCATATTGTAGCATGCAACACCAACCATTATTCTTATATTAAACAGAAGACTTTCAGAGATTTAAAATTAGTGACATGACTTATACCATCTCTTACTAAAGAGGTGTTATTCAATTTAAAGCAATATAATTGATTTAGTCTATAACATTCTCAACTCAGTTCAGGGACAAATTTAGTTGTCCTCTGTGCTTGAATTTGACAATTTTTCATTTTTGCCACAATTATTCTTCAGAAAGTTAATGTAGGTTATGTTTCATGCCTTTGCAAAGGACTTCCCTATAACATTATTTTGAAATATAAACTGATTTTGTAGTCATATTGCCAAAAGAAAATTATATAATTTGATATACTATATGAATAACCTGACCTTTTTTCTTAACCCATAGTAGTCATTTGCAATAGCATTACAATTTCATTTTTATTAGTAGTCTGAGAGTATTTTATAACCTTGTATGTGAAGGCATAAGTCACAAAACAATTTCTCACCAGTTTGGAATTATGATTAACAAAAGGGTTATTTATTTAAGAGGAAAAAACTTACAGATCACCATCCCAGACAACAGCCCTCTGTGTGATCAGGAACGAAGTCTAACAGCCAGAACCAAAAGCAAGAGAGAGAGAGATCATGCATGGCTACAACTGCTTTTTAAACCAAAAGAGATTATGCTCAACTGGGCTGGTATCTTAAAGGCTGATGGCTGAAGGAGCAGAAGGAGCTCCTGCAGCACCACCCCATTTGTTTAAGGAGGAGAGTTTCAATCCCACTATAAAACAATAATCAATAGGAACAGATATCAAGTATAAGACTAGAATTACAATCAGCATGAAAAATATTAAGCTACAATATAAGGAACATATGCTAAATGTTTTAATAAACATTCTATCCCAAGGAGACTAAGTCTTGTATTAGAAATCGCTTGGCTAGAACATAAGAGGATAGTAACTACAACTACCTAATTTTCAACCCTATTGAAGGCCTGAGAAGGGAGATAATAGAGCAGGCAGGAAGTACAGTCAAGTAGCTTCCAAAGCGAGCAATATATGACAGAGACAGTTAGCTACCTGAGCAATTACCCTAGCCTCATTTTGCAAAACTGAAGCAGCTAACATTGACTATGGCCTAGCATAATTGACAGACCATTATCAAAGGCAGTAATTTTTTTAAAAAACAACTGTCTTATCCTGTCTTGGCAAGATTTGACAGTCCTGTTTATTCATTTTCAGACATTATGTAATTTGTCAGGCGTTGAGGCATTGTCAGCTCCTTGCCCACATGCCAGTTTTGCCAAGAAGAAAATAAGCTCCAAGGGGAGTGTCTTTGGTGCTCAACATTCTCTCAGGAATAGATTGGTGCTGTTAGAAGCAGTCATGTCTCATGTCAAAAAAACCCCTAAGCTATTTAAAGGCCATGTTCTAGAGATCCGTAAAGTGGTTGAAGATTCACTATCTAGGCAGAATACAGTCTTTATATATCTATAGAACCTAATTGATCTAACTGAATGTAAAATAAACATGAACAACTATCAATAACAGTATATCTTAATAACTAAAACTTCATGTTAGAATATTAAATAATCTGTAAATAAATGTGCAACAAATGAGGACAGTGACCTCAAAGTGTAAACAATCTATAAGTGTTTTGATCAGAGGTAGGAGTAATATATAATGCAATATTAAAATTTATTCTAGATGTTGTATCAATATACAAAATGTCCTAAACCGAGGTAGAAACATGCATATATGCAATCTGACAAAATAACTTTGCATTGATGTACAAATGTAAGCAAAAGTAACAGATATAATTTGAACTTGTATCAATATAAAAAATGATACCAATGTAAATGTGTAAATTATGCATAAATAATAACCCACAAGAATTCACTCTATTATTCACTATTATTACCTCCCCCCCTTTTTTTTCAGCCCTCTATCTAATACAAGTAATAATCAACAACCCCTAAACAGTGTTCCCAAACCTATGGATAAATTTTTTTTAGGATGGGGGTGTGTCTTCTAGAATTTCTTCCTGCTGTCATGGGAGTGATGTTCTCTTAATGGGATCCTGCAAAATTTAAGTGGTGGTTAAGTTTGAAAACTACTGTCTAGTATAGTTGCAAACAATTTTTGAGCAGTCAATAGGAATTTTCTTTTGTTTTGTTTCATTTTTCAAAGTTCTCATTTGGAGTTCTGGCCAAAATATAAGAAGGTGTACCATTTCAGCAGCTGGTACCCAAAACAAGCGGTCTTATAGTTGTGCTGTCCGCATCACAATGCCATCTCAACTAGGTGGAGTTGTTGCTGTGGAGCCCATCTTTTTCCTGAAAACTTCAAAGATTAACTGCAGAAAAAGGACCTGTAGGAAAATGTATGTTCATCATGAAAAAACTTAAACATCATTTATATAGACATACATTCAATGAAGAATATGATATAAACAAAAACGACATGGAGAAAGTAAAATTTTTCCTAAAGTCTTTCTTCTGTTCCACACCAAATAACTCCTGATATAAGACGAAAAATCTGAATGTCCATTTTAACAACAAGCTTGGATTTAGAGAAGTAGAGAACCATTGTCCAACTCCAAAACCAGCTATGTATATGTGTGGACATGTGTATGCCTGCACTCATACATGCACCCGTGTGTGTGTGTGTATGTGTGTGTGTGTGTGTGTGTGTGTGTGTGTGTGTGTATGTGTTTGTGTGAATGTAAGTGTAAACAGTACCTGGATTCATTAACCATATTCTGTTTTCTAGATGCTCCTTAGTGGATAGTTATTTTTTCTTCTGTCAGCATTCAAACATCCAAGATCTCTTGAGTTTTTGATGATGTGTATTTTCCTGCAAAGATAAGAGCAGAACCCTGCCCTAACCCTTATAAATTTTACTTACCGCCTGCATGATTGTTACCATTGTGGATGTAGTATCATTTCTCTTTTTCAAGAGGTTTCTCCTTTTCAAAGCATATATTTATTAATTTTGATGGTATAAATAGATTTTCTTTTCCTATGGACACAAGACCAGAACCCCTTCCCCAACATAGTACATCTCCTGGTTTCCATTGTGAGGTCAACACATCCTTGAAATATACTGATTGATTCAATTCAGAAGTATTGTTTTTCTCTTATCCAATGCTCCTCTGCTGCTATTCCTTTATCATTGGCGCTATGAAAACTCAAGGTTATTAAAGCATTATGCAATCTATTTCTGAGGGTATTTTCAATCCCTTTCTGTTTGTTCAACATATCCATTATAGGATGATTTGACCTTTCTGTAACTGCCTCACCTGTAGAATTATTTGGTATACCTGTAATGTGCTTTATATTATAATAAGCAAAAAAGCATTTCATTTTCTTAGATACATATGCTGGACCATTCTCTGCCTTTATTTGTGTAGAAATACCCATGATGGCCATAACCTCCAATAAATGTGTGGTTACTGTATTAACCTTTTCTGAGTTTAAGGCAGTTGGCAATTGAAAACCTGAATATGTGTCTATGGTGTGGTGTACATATTTTAATTTACCAAATTCCATAAAGTGGAACACATCAATCTGCCAGATTTCATTCCTTTGAGTACCCTTTGGGTTACTCCCTGAAGGCAATGATGTTTGATTATAGAAAGAGCAAGTAGGACACCTCTTTATAATCTCCTTAGCTTGTTGTCATGTAATAGAAAACTCTTTCTTTAAACATTTGCTATTGATATGATTTTTTAATGAAATTCTGAGGCCTGCAGTATGCTTCCAATCAATAATTGATCAATTACTGAATTGCCTTGTGCTTGAAGACCTGGCAGACTCATATGGGATCGGATGTTTGTTGTGTACATAGGACAAAGCCTATTCCTAGTCATGTCCAGCACCTGGATAAACAATGAAGTCAATTCTGTACATTCTGGTATAAATTCTGCAGTTTCCACATTAAAGATAACTCTTTCTTCATATTGTGAATCAGTAACTATATTAAAAGTTTCTTTAAAATCCCTTAGAGCCATAAGAATGGCATATAATTCTGCCTTCTGGACAGAATTATAAGGGCTTTGTTCCACCTTACTCAGTTCTTCTGATTTGTAACCTGTCTTCCCTTATTTATTTGCATCAGAATAAATTGTATGGGCTCCAGTTATTGGTGCATCAAGTACAATTTTGGGAAGAATCCAAGAATTTCTCTTTATAAGGTTAAGTCCATCATTTTTGGGATAATTGCTATTAATTTCTCCAAAAATAGCACAAGCTCTTTGCCATATTTCATTGTCTTCCCATAACATCTTTTTATTTCATCAGTAGTGAAAGGCAGTATAATTTCTGCTGGGTTATTTGATGAAGTCCCAGTTTACCTTTTATAAATAATTTAGAGACTTTTTCCATATAAGTTTTTAATTTTTTACTTGGTCTATGTGGTATAAAGATTCATTCTAAAATAATATTTACCCACTTCATTAAAATTCCCATAGGAGAAATTCTGGGAGGCAATATGACTAGGATGCAACTAAAATTTGGATTCACCCTATCTACATGTGCATCCTGTAATTTTTCTCAACCATTGTCAGTTCCTTTTCTGCTTCAGCTGTTAATGTGTGTATGTGTATGTTTATTGCCTTATATAAATATACAATTTTAAAATGTATGGAGATAATCATGGACTGAAATTTATAATATAGATTACTTTAATAAATTTGAATATATACCTAATATTATTGAATACAAAAGCTATATTTAAGAGCTCTTATACTTAAAATATTTATAAATGTTACAAGAGAATGAATTATAACTACATTTCATATAGCCCTCAATTTTATAGATTCAGACTTACTATTAAAGATTTTGAAAAATAAATATTTAGAAAATAAGAATTTTATTGAAGTCTAGTTAACTTTTGATGATTTTCTAGAAGAAAAAATGGTAAAAACTAGTCTGTGCCTCAGTGAAACAAATAGCTTTAACAAGAATCAATATAAAGCATCAGCTTGTCTCAGAAGCTATGTGTACTTCATTGTTGTCAGTAGTATGCTCTTTTCTAAACATTTTCTTCACTGCTTAAACAGCAGTATTTTCAATAAGTTAAAAAATGGGCTTTTAGCCAGGTTGGGTTGGCATGTCTTTAATCCTAGAACTCAGGAGGCAGACACATGTGGATTTCTCTGAGTTTGAGGCTAGTATTGCCTACAAGAGTTAGTTTGAGGACAGACTCCAAAGCTACAAAGAAACATTGTTTCAAAAAACCAAAACAAATAAATAAATAGGCTTTAAAAATGCTTCTGTGATTTTGTTGAGAATTACTTTATGACAAGCTTGGTAATTATTTTTAAACATAATAAAAACAATCTTCATGTTATAAAAGTTATGCCTAATACATTTTTGTACAATTCACAAATAAAACAATAACATTTTATAGAGCTGATAGAAAATATCCATGTGAATAAATAATAAGAAGAGCCATAGGAAAGAGAATTTTGTAAAATATCTACCATTTTTGAGAACATAGTTCTGTACCATCAACTATAATAATTACTTAATTTTCATTAAATAATATATTCTTCAGAACCATCATGAGAATAGAGAAAAATAAGAATACTTATAACACATCCATTCATTTAGCAGACAATATGTATAATGAAATAAGTTTATTGTACATTAATACATTGAAAGAGCAGAATGAAAATCAATAGAAAATTAAAATCAGTTAATTGTCTATTCTTTTTACTTTTGATTGTTTATCTGTATGAAGATATATATAACAATGAGTTAAAATATTTTCAGAAAAACATTTTTTATAGTTTGAAAGGTACATATGAGGCATTCATCTTTATCTCAATGTAGTAGAAGTCAATTTTCGATGTAGAATAACACATTGTTGAGTGTAATATATTTGTGGAAAAAAACTCCTGTAAGATAGCATTAGTTTTACAGACTAAAGAAAGAATATTAATAGCCTCAAAGGAAAAAGACCAAGTAAAACATAAAAGCAGACTTTTAAGTATTATACCTAATTCTCAAAGGAAACCATGAAAGCCAGAGGTCCAGGGCCAATTTGGGGCAGACATTAAGAGACCATGGATGCAAACCCAGACTACAATACCTAGCAAAAGTTTCAACCACCATTGATTGTTGGTGAATGCCACTAGTTCTTTTCCTGCCACTCAGACCTGAAATAATCACACAGAAACTGTATTACTTGCAATAATGTTTGGGCAATACCTTAAAGTATATTTCTAGCTAGCCCTTATATCCTAAACCAACCCATCTCCATTAATCTGTGCATCACCAGGAGGTCATGGCATACTGGCAAAATTTGGCAGGGTCATCTCTTTCCTGTGGTGGCTATATGGCTGCACTCTGATTCCAACTACTCTGTCTATATTTATTTCTGGCCTGGGTATATTCTGCTAAGCCATTGACCAACAGAAACTTCTTTATTAACCAATGGTATCCAGAACATACAGACAGGAATCCCACATCAATTGAGAAAACAATATATTCCATGACAAAAACCAAATTTAAGTAGTACCTATCCACAAACCTAGGCTTGCAGAAAATCCTGGAAGAAAAACCCCATCACAAAAAAAGCTAATTGCACCCAAAAAAATCCAAGGCAACAGATAACCTCACATAAGCAAAACCCAAAGAAAATACACACACACACACACACACACACACACACACACACACACACACACAACCAGTAAAAAAATAACACTACTGAACAATTACTGGTCATTAATAACTCTTAATATCAATGGACTAAATTAACCAGTATCCATCCTTCTGCTGTATGCAAGAGATACACATTATCCTCAAAGACAGACATTACCTGAGAGTAAAGGGATAGGAAAATATTTTCCTATCTAACAAAATTGTCTCAAAGTAAAATCAATCAAAAGAGATGGAGAAGGACACTTTATACACATCACAGAAAAATCCATCAAGATGAATTCTCAAACCTGATCATTTATGCCCCAATCACAAGAGCACACACATATGTAAAAGAAATAATACTAAAGCTTAAATTGCATAACAAACACCACACACTAATAGTATGAAACTTCAACATCTAACTCTCCCTATTAATGGACAGGTCAACCAGACAGAAATTTAACATAAAAATAAGAACTAACAGATGCCATGATTAAAATGAACTCAACAGATATCCATACAACATTTCACCCAAGAATGAAAAGATAAAGAATGTACCTTGTTCTCAGCATTTCATAGAAACATTTCTAAAATTGACCACATTCCTGATAACAAAGCAAACCTTGGAGATACCAAAAAAAAAGTTGGAATAGCCTTCTGTACATTATTGGATCACCATGGCTTAAAGTTAGAATTCAACAACACTCATTGCAGAAAACCTACAAACTCATAGAAACTGAATAATGCTCAATTAAAGTACCCCTGGAACAAAAGGAAAATAAAGAAAAAAAGTAAATATTTCCTAGATTTGAAGAATAATGAAGGCACAACATACCCAGACCTGTGGGGCACTATGCAAGCAGTGCTAAGCGGAAAGTTCAGAGCACTAAGAGCCTACATAAAGAAAGTAGTGAAATCCTACATTAGCTACTTAACATTACACCTTAAAAGCTCTGGAACAAAAAGAAGCAGATTCACCCAGGAAAAATAGATGACAGTAAATAATCAAATTGAGTGCCAAAATGAATAAAATAGAAACAAAGAGAACAATTAAAAGAATCAATGAAGCAAAGAATTGATTATTAGAGAAAATAAACAAGATAGACAAACCCTTGTCCAACTAATCAAAAGCCAGAGTAAGAACATCCAAATTAAAAAAATCAGAAATTAAAAGGAGACATAACAACAGACACTGAAAAAATCTAGAGAATCATTAGGTCATACTTCAAAATCCTGTACTACACAAAACTGAAAAATGTAAAAGAAATGGACAAATTTTGGAATAGGCACTAATACATTAAAATTATATTAATACCAAGTGAACAATTTAAATAGACCTACAACCTATAAAAAATAGAAGCTATCATCAAAAGCCTTCCTACCATTAAATCCAAGGGCCTGATCTTTATAGTGTATTAGCTCATTTTTGGAGTTCTGGTCAAATTATACATGTATAGACTCAACCAAAAAGAAGAATTACAGACCGATCTCCCTCATAAATATTGATGCAAAAATACTCAATAAAATATGGGCAAATTGAATCCAAGAACACATAAAAAATCATCCACCATGATCAAGTTGGCTTTATTCCAGAGATGAAGAGATGGTTTAACATGTGAAATTCTATCAATATAATCGGTTATATAAATAAACTGAGAGAAAAAGCATATAATTATCTTATTAGATGCTGAAAAAAACCCTTGATAAAGTCCATTATTACTTCATGTTAAAAATCTTGGAGAGATCAGAGATACAAGGAACATATCTAAAAATTACAAAAAGCAATACCTTTTTAAGCCATCAGTCAACATCAAATTTAATAGACAGAAACATAGCAAATTCACTAAAATCAAGAGCAAGACAACATAGTTTCTCCATATCTCTTAAACATAGCTCTTGAAGTTCTAGCAAGAACAATAAGACAATAAAAGTAGATCAAAAGGATACAAATTGGAAATGAAGAAGTAAAACTTTTGCTGTTCAGAGATGATATAATAAGTGATCTCAAGAATTCTACATGGGAACTCCTACAGATGAAAAACACCTTCAGCAGTGTGAGAGAATACAAAATTTACTAAAAAATTGTTAGCCCTCCTATATATAAATGATAAAGAAGGTGAAAAAGAAATCAGAGAAACAACACCATTAGTAATATCCACAAATAACATAAATTATATTAGCTTAACACTAAACAAGCAAGGGAAAGACCTGTTTGATAAGAATTTTATGTCTTTGAAGAAAGAAATTTAAGAAGATATAAGAAGATGGAATGATCTCCCATGCTCTTGGATAGGTAGGATCAACATAACAAAATGGCAGTCCTACCAAGAGTGATCTATAGATTCAATGCAATCCCCATCAAAATTTCAAAACAATTCTTCACAGACATCGAAAAAAATAATACTCAACTTCATATGGAAAAACAGAAAACCCAAGATAGCCAAAACTATCCTGTAAAATAAAGGAATGTCCAGAGGCCTCACAATCCCTTACATCAAGCTCTATTATAGAGCTACAGTAATGAAAACAGCTTGGTATTGGCATAAAAACAGACTAGCAAAAACTTGGCCCTAGACAAATTCCAAGGAATCCACAAGGATGACCCTAGCTATGACCCTAGGCAATAGTGGAGAGGGTGCCTGAACTGACTTTGCCCTGTAGTCAGATTAATGACTATCTTAGATGTCACCAAAGAACCCACATCCAGCAATTGATGGAAGAGGGTGCAAAGAGTCAGAGTAGAGTATTAGGCTGAGCTCCCAAAGTCAAGGTGAAGAGAGGGAGGAGTGAGAATATGAACAAAGAGTTGAAAACCATGATGAGGATACCCATTGAAGCAGCTTATCTGAGCTAATGGAAACCTTCCAACTCTGGTCTGACACTGCGGGAACCAGCATAGGACCAAACTAAGCCCTCTGAATGTAGGTGACAGTTATATGGATGGAGCACAGTGTGAGGCCACTGGGAGTGAGACCAGGATTTACCCCTACTGCATGCTTTTGACTTTTAGAATTCATTCTCTTTGGATGGATACCTTGTCCAGCCTAGATATAGGGGCGGAGGGCCTAGGTCCTGGCTCAAAGTAATGTGCTAGATTTCATTGATTCCCATGGGAAGTCTTACCTGCTCTGAAGAGTGCATGTGGGGCGGGATGTGTGTTTGGGAGGTGGATGGAGCATGAGGAGCATGGTAATTTGGGAAATGAATTTGTCATTTAAAATGAAAAAAAATACAGTTTTTCCAGTCTTTTGTATTTTCTTTTTTTTTATTATTAATTTATAAAAATTTCCACTTCCTCCCCTCCTCCCAATACCCTCCCACTCCCCATACTCCCTTTCCTCCTCCCTCTCCAGTCCTAAGAGCAGTCAGTGTTTCCTGCCCTGTTGGAAGTTCAAGTTCCTCCCCGCTCCCTCCAGGTCTAGAAAAGTGAGCATCCAAACAGACTAGGATCCCAAAAAGCCAGTACATGCAGACGAAACAAGTCCCAGTGCCATTATCAATGGCTTCTCAGACAGCCCCAATGTCAGCCACATTCAGAGAATCCGGCCACATTCAGAGAATCCTGTTTGATCATGTGCTAGTTCAGTCCCAGTCCAGCTGGCCTTGATGAACTCTCCTTAGATCAGTCCCCTTATATCAGTGGGTGAATGCACCCCTCGCGGTCCTGACTTCCTTGTTCATATTCTCCCTCCTTCTGCTCCTCATATGGACCTAGGGAGTTAAGTCCTCTGTTCCAATGTGAGTTTCTCTCTCTATCTCCATCCATCGCCAGATGAAGGTTCTATGGTGATATGCAAAATATTCATCAGTATGGTTATGGGTCAAGGCCAGTTCAGGCACCCTCTCCTCTGCTGCCCAGGGAACAATCTGGGGACCTATCCTTGGCCCTGGGTACCCCTCTAAAATTAAGTCTCTTGCAAATCCTAAAATGGCACTCTTATTTGAGATATATACTTCCCTGCTCCCATATCCACCCTTCCTCCCTCCCCAACATCCCATTCCCCCAAGCTATCCCCCATCCTCCCTTTCTCCCTTCTCTCTAATTATCTCCCCTTACTTCCACCCCCCCCCCCCGTTCACCCAAGTTTGCCTGACAATCTTGTCTACCTCCAATATCCAGGAGGATAACTATATGGTTATCTTCAGGTTCACCTTCTTATTTAGCTTCTTGGCATAAGAACAGAGAAGTCGACCTATGGAATCGAATAGAAGATCAGGATATTAACCCACAAACCTATGAACACCTGATTTTCGACAAGGGAGTTAAAGGTATTCAATGGAAGAAGGATAGCATCTTTAACAAATGGTACTGGCATAAGTGGATGTCAACCTGTAGAAGAATGTAAGTAGATCCATATCTATCGTGGATTAAAGACCTCAACATTAATATGACAACTTTGAACCTGATAGAAGAGAAAGTGGGAAGTAGTCTACAAGACATGGGCACAGGAGACCACTTCCTAGGTAGATCCCCAGTAGCACAGACAATAAGAGAATCAATAAATAAATGGGACCTCCTGAAACTGAGAAGCTTCTGTAAAGCAAAGGACACTGTCAGTAAGACAAAAAAGGCTACCTTCAGGCTGGGAGAAGATCTTCACCAACCCCTCATCAGACAAAGGTCTGATCTCCAAAATATACAAAGAACTCAAGAAACTAGAAACTAAAACTCTAATTAACACAATTAAAAAATAGGGTACTGAACTGAATAGAGAATTCTCAACAGAAGAATTTCGAATGGCCAAAAGACACTTAAGGTCATGCTCAACCTCCTTAGCAGTCAGGGAAATGTAAATCAAAACAACTTTGAGATACCATCTTACACCTGTCAGAATAGCCAAACTCAAAAACACCAATGATAGCCTATGCTGGAGAGGATGTGGAGTGAGGGGAACACTCTTCCATTGTTGGTGGGAATGCAAACTTGGGCAGCCACTTTGGAAATCAGTGTGGCGGTTTCTCAGGAACTGGGAGTCAACCTCCCTCAGGACCCAGCAATTCCAATCTTGGGAATATACCCAAGAGATGCCCTAACAAACTGCAAAATCATTTGTTCAACTATGTTCAAAGCTGCACTATTTGTAATAGCCAGAACCTGGAAACAACCTAGGTGCCCCTCAATAGAAGAATTGTTTAAAAAGGTGTGGAACATATACACATTGTTGTTTTACTCAGCGGTAAAAAGCAATGACATCTTGAATTTTGCATGCAAATGGATGGAAATAGAAGATGCTTTACTGAGTTAGGTAACCCAGACCCAAAAAGAGGAATATGGTATGTACTCCCTCATAAGTAGATTCTAGCCATAATTATAGGTCTTCGAGCCTGTAATTTTTGATCCTAGAAAAGCTAAAATATACAGTTTTTAAAATGAATTTAAAATGTAAAAAAGAAAAGAAAATTTCTGAATATTAGTTTTCTCTCAAAAAACATTAATTTTAAAATATATGAACTTTTAATTCTACAAAGTCAAGTGATATAATGTTCTCTAACACAAATGCTCTACATACACATTCAGGAATAGGTCAGGAAAAATTAGAGAATAAATATTAGTAAAGAAAGTCATAACTTTTTTATTTTTATGATGTCATATTTATAAATTATTCATCCTAATCCCTATACCATCACTAATCTATTCAAAAACTTGCTGTCTGTGCCAATGCATTCAAGACTATTCTTTTGCTTCTCTTCTATCAAATTTAATATGTATGGTTTTATGTTGAAGGCTGTGATCTACTTGGACATTAGGAAAGTGTAATAGTTATCGATCTATTTGAATTATTCTATATGATGACCTTCAGTTAGATCATCACCACCTTTTTTGAATATGTTTCCATTTCTTTTTTAATTTTTTTCTCATTTTCCTATGTTTGAGTAATTTTTCACCCATATGAGATTTTTGTTGGTAGTGAGAATTATTTCCACCAAAGAAATTGTACAATCTAAATGTTTTCTATTGCAGCTTTTTTTTATTGATTTACTGAGCTCTACATTTTTCTGCTCCTCTTCCTGTCTCTCCTCTCCCCCCTTTCAAAAATCCACAAGTTCCCCATGCTCCCAGTTTACTCAGGAGACCTTGTGGTTTTCTACTTCTCATGTAGATTAGGTCTATATAAGTCACTCTTAGTGTCCTCATTGTTGTCTAAGTTCTGTGGAATTGTGATTTGTAGGCAAGTTTTCTTAGCCTTAGGTTTAAAAGCCACTTACGAGTGAGTAAATGTGATGATTGTCATTCTGTGCCTGGGTTACCTCACTCAAAATAGTGTGTTCTAGCTCCATCCATTTTCTTGCAAAATTCAAGATTTTATTTTATTTTATTTTATTTGCTATGTAGTATTCCATTGTGCAAATGTACCATATTTTCCTTATCCATTCTTTGGGTGAGGGGTATTTAAGTTGTTTCCATGTCCTGATATGACAAACAATGCTTCTATGAACATAGTTTAGCACATTTTCATACTGCACAATTGAACATCCTTTGAATATATACCCAAAAGTGGTATTACTGGGTCTTGAAGAAAGTTGTTTCCTACTTTTTAAGAAATCTCGACACTAGCATCCAAAGGTGCTGTACCAGCTTGTATTCCCACCAGCAATGCAGAAGTTTTCCCTTTTCCCCACAATATCTCCAACATAAGTTGTCATCAGTTGTTGGCTCTGCACTTTTCTGTGAATACCCAGACCTCAGAACAAGCGCGCGCTTTCCCAAACCAAGCCCACGAGAATGGATTAATATCCTAAGGGTTGAAGCACAAAGACAGCAAGAGACCTGCTCATTCACCAAAGAGTAAATGGCCACTTTATTAAACTCAAGTCGGGTATATATATATATTAGGGGGCAAGGGGACAAAAGGACAAAACCCCCTCCCATCAGGAGCAGTGGAAGAGGATGACAGGTGCAGGCGCCCAAGGCCAGAAGCAGCTGCGGGAGGCAGGTATGACAGGCTTATAGGGACTGTGGCTGGAGCCTTGTTTACAGGTGGAATTACCATAACAAAAGAGGGCCAAGTTCTTTCTAAGCTAAACCCTCAGGCTGGTGCAAGTTCAGAAGAGCCAGGGAGCCAGAGGTCAAACGGCCCTGCAAATCACCACGAAGAAAAGGGGGAAAGACCTGTGTAACTACAATCAGTGTTTTTGATTTTGGCCATTCTTGCAGGTGTAAGATGGAATCTCAGAGTTGTTTGCATTTGCATTTCTCTGATGACTAAGGATGTTGAACATTTCCTTAAGTGTCTTTCAGCCATTTTAGATTCCTCTGTTGAGAGTTCTCTATTTAGGTCTATACTCCATTTTTTGATTGGATTATTTGTTCTTTTGATGCCCAATTTGTTGAGTCCTTTGTATATTTTGGTGATCAGATCTCTGTCTGATGTGGGGTTAGTGAAGATATTTTCCCATTCTGTAGACTGTCATTTCTTGTTGACCGCATCCTTTGCTTTGGAGAAGCTTTTCAGCTTCTGGAGGTCCCATTGATTGTTTCTCTCAGTGTCTATGCTGCAGGGGTTATATTTAGGAAGTGATCTCCTGTGACAATAAGTGCAAGTTTACTTCCCAATTTTGCTTCTATAAGGTTCAGTGTAGCTGGCCTTATCTTGAGGTCTTTGATCCATTTGGACTAGAGTTTTGTGCATGGTGATAGATATGGGTCTATTTTCATTCTTCTACATGTTGATATTCAGTTATGCGAGCACCATTTGTTAAATATGCTTTTTTTCCATTTGATATTTTTTGCTTCTTTGTCAAAATTAGGTGTTCATAGGTGTGTGGATTAATATCTGGGTCTTATATTCAGTTCCCTTATTTCTCTTTTCTGTTATTATGTGAATACCTGGCTGTTTTCAGTAGTGCAGCTCTGTACTAGTGTTTGAAGTCAGGGATTGGGATACCTCCAGAAGTTCTTTTATTGGACAGGATTGTTTTGGCTGTCTTGGGATTTTTGCTTTGCCATATGAAGTTGAGAACCACTCTTTCTAGGTCTGTGAAGAATTTTGCTGGGATTTCGATGGGCATTGCACTGAATCTGTAGATTGCTTTTGGTAAGATTGCCATTTTTACTTTGTAAATTCTGCCTTCCAAAGAGCGTGGGAGAGCTTACCATATTCTGGTTTCCTCTTCCATTTCTCTCTTCAAAGATTTTAAATTATTGTTTTACATGTATTCCACTTGTTTGGTTAGAGTTACTCCCAGATATTTTATTCTATTTGTAGCCAGTGTGAAGGTCTACCATTTTTTTGAGTTAATATTGTATCCTGCTACATTACTGAGAGTGTTTATGAGTTGTAGAAGTTTATTGTTAGAATCTTTGGGATTGCTTATGTGAACTATCATAACATCAGCAAACAATAAGAGTTGAAATTCTTCTTTTCTGATCTGTATCCACTTGATCTCTTTTGGGTGTCTTATTGCTCTAGCTAGGACCTCAAAAGTTATATTGAATAAATATGGAGAGAATGGACAACCTTGTATAGTTCCTGGTTTCAGTAAATCACTGGAAGTTTCTCTTCATTTAATTTGATGTTGGTTATTGGCTTGCTGTATATTGATTTTATTGTGATAAGCTATGTTCCTTGTATCCCTGCTCTCTCCAAGATCTTTATTTTGAAAGGATATTGTATTTTTGTCAAAAGCTTTTTCAACATCTAATGATATGATCATGTGGTTTTCATTTTTCACTTTGTTTATATGGTGGATTATGTTGACAGATATTCTTATGTTGATACATCCCTGCATCTCTGACTTGATTATGGTGGATGATGGTTCTGATGTGTTCTTGGATTCAATTTGTCTGTATTTTATTTAGCATTTTTGCATCAATGTTCATGAGTGAGATTGGTCTTTAATTCTTTTTCTTAGTAATCTCTTTCTGTGGTTTGGGTATCAGGATAATTGTAGCTTCATAAATAGAGTTTGACAATGTTCCTTCTGTTATGCTGAGTGGAATAATTTGAGGCTTATTGGTATTAGTTCTTCTTTGAAAGTCTTGTAGAATGCTTTTTTTTTTTTTTTGGTTGGGAGACTTTTGATGGCTGTTTCTATTTTTTCAGCAGTTATAGGTCTGTTTAATTTACTTATCATATCTTGATTTAGTTTTGGTAAGTGATAATTATCCAGAAAGTTGTCCATAGCCTTTAAGTTTTTTTATTTTTGTGGAGTACAGGTTTTCAAAATAAGACCTGATATTTCTCTGTATTTCCTCCATGTCTGTTGTTACATCCCCCTTTTCATTTCCAATTTTCTTAATTTGGATATTCTCTCTCTTGGTTAGTTTGGATAAAAGTTTGCCTATTTTATTGATGTTCTCAAAGAACCAACTTTTTGTCTCATTGATTCTTTGTATTGTTTTCTTTGTTTCAATTTTGTTGTTTTCAGGACTAAATTGGATTATTTCATGCTGCCTAGTTCTCTTAGGTAAGTTTGCCTCTTTTTGTTCTAAAGTTTAAATGTTCTGTTTATTCACTAGTTTGGGATTTTTCCTTCTTTTTTATGTAGGCATTTAGTTCTATAATCTGTCTTCTTAACACTGCTTTCATCGTGTCCCATATATTTGGATATATTGAGTGGTCATTTTCATTAAATTTTAGGAAGCTTTAAATTTCCCCCTTTATTTCTTCCTTTACCCATTGCTGACTCTGGTGAGCACTGTTTAATTTCCATGTGTTCGCGGGTTGTCTGTAATTAGTATTGCTATTGACTTCTAGTTTTAAATCATGGTGATTTGATATGGTAAATTAGGTTACTACAACTTTTTTGTGTTTGTTGAGTTTGTTTTGTTAAGAAGTATGTGATCAGTTTTTGAGAAGGTTCCATGAGGTGCTGAGAAGAATGTATATTCTTTTCTGTTTAGATGGAAAAGTCTATAGATGTCTATTAAATTCATTTTTGTCATAATCTCTGTTAGTTCTCTTGTTTCTCTGTTCATTTTTTGTCTGACTGAACTGTCAAGTGGTAAGAGGGGAGTGTTGGTGTCTCCCACTATTAGTGTGTGGGATTTAATAGATGAATTAATCTTTGGAAGTGTTCATTTTATGTATGAAAGTGTCCTTGTATTTGGGGCATGGAAGTTCAGTATTGATATTTCCTCTTGATGAATTTTTGTGACTAATATGAAATGACATTCTTTGTTTCTTTGATTGATTTTAGCTTAAAGTCTATTTTGTTAGATATTAGGATAGCCACACCAACTTGTTTCTTAGGTCCATTTTGTTGGAATTTTTCCCAAACCTTTACTATGAGACTAAATCTGTCTTTGAGGTTGAGATGTGGTTCTTGCATGCAGAAGAAGGATGGATTCTGTTTTCATTTCCAGTCAGCCTTTGCCTTTTTCTAGGTGAGTTGAGTTCATTTACATTAAGGCATATTAATGACCAGTGATTCCTATCTCTTGTTAATTTAGTTTTCATTGTTGGTGATGTTAATTTATGCATTTTCCCCTTCTTTGGGATTTGCTGCTATGAGACCACCAATCGTCTCTGTTTTTGTTGATGTAGCCAACTTCCTTGGCTTGGAGTTTTCCTTTAGTTTTTGTTGTAGGGCTGGATTTGTGGATAGGTATTCGTAAGTCTAGATTTGTCATGGATTATCTTTTTTTGTCCTTCTATGGTGACTGTAAATTTTGCTGGATATAGTAGTCTGGGCTGGCATTTGTGGTTTCTTAATGTCTGCATAATGCATTACCACAACCTTCTGGTTTTCATTGTCTCTAGTGAGAAGTCAGGTGTAATTCTGATAGGTCTACCTTTATATGTTACTTGGCCTTTTTCCTTTGCAGCTCTTAATATTCTTTCTTTACTCTGTATGTTTAGTATTTTGATTATTATGTGGCAGGGAACTTTTTTTGATCCAGTCTATTTGATGTTCTGTGAGCTTCTTGAATCATTATAGGCATATCTTTCTTTAAGTTGGAAAAGTTTTCTATTATGAATTTGTTAAATATATTTTCTGTACCTTTGAGTTGAACTTCTCTTTTCTATGCCTATTATTCTTAGATTTGGCCTTTTCATGGTGTCCCTTTTTTTCTGGATATTTTGGGTTAAGCTTTTTTTAGATTTAATGTTTTCTTTAACTGATGAGTCTATTTCCTCAATTATATCTTCAGCATTTGAGATCCTCTCTTCCATCTCTTGTATTCTGCTGTTCATGCTTGCATTTGTGGTTCCTGATCATTTTTTCATGATTTCTGTTTCTACAAACCTCATTGCTTGGGCTTTCTTTATTGACTCTATTTCAGTTTTTAAGTTTTGAATAGTTTCTTTCATATGTTTAATTGCTTTTTTTTGGTTTTCTTTAAGGAATTTTCTGATGTCCTCCAATTTTTTTGTCAGTCTTTTCCTCCATATCTTTAAGGGCATTTCTCATGTCCTCTTTAAGAGTTTCAAACATTCTCCTGAAGTTATTTTTACATCATTTTCTTCTGTTTTATCTATATTTGCTTGTTCAAGTCTTGCTGTTGTAGGGTCTTTAGGTTTTACTGGTGTTGTGTTGCTCTTTGTTGTATGTGTTCTTACATTTTCTACTCATCTTTTCCTATAATAGATGTGGCTGGGGCTGTCTGATATTCTGTTGATTAAGCTTCTAGGTGCCAGTGAATCCAAACCTCAGATGGTTTTTCCTCTTGGTACAGTTAGTGCCACAGTTCTAGTTACCCCATTGATTATCCACGCTTTTGGAGATAGCTCAGAGCTCCTAGTCTTTGCTCTGCTCACTTGGAGTTTGCTGTTTCACCCTACTTTGGCCTAGGTTACCAGCTTTGACCTATTTCTGTAAATCCTGGCCTGGATTCCTTTCTGCAGAAGCCCCTGTCTTAGAGTTGGTTCTGCAAATGTCTCTAGCTTCCACCTACTGACTTGGAATTCCCAGGCTCAGGTGTGCACCAACCTGTAGAGGACCTGGCTCAGGTTTAACCCCTCAGAGGTCCCAGACTCACACAAGGACCCACGGAAATTTCAGGTTTCTCCCTATTTCCCTTGATGTCCCAGACCAACACCTGAACCCACAGAGGTCCTGGCTCTGGTCTACTCCCTCTGAGGTTCCAGACTCACTCCTGGACACACAGAGATCTCTAATTTCTGCCTACTCCATTTGAAGGTCCCAGATTCATGCCTAGACTGGCAGAGTTCCTGGGTCAGGCCTAGTTCCTTGAAGGTCCAAAACTCACACTCATATCCACAGGGGTTCTGGTTTAGGTCTACTCCTTTAAAGTTCCTAGATTCATGACTACATCCTCAGTGGTCTTTGGCTCTGGCTCACTCAGTCAGTAGTTACTGTCTTGTACTCTTTCCAGTGGAGTTTGCTATTGCCTGTTTGCTCTGAATCGTGCTGATGGCTCAATCCTGGTCTGCCAGTCTATTTCTTGATTCTTTATAAAAAAAAATCAGATATTCTGTATCCATAGGTATGTGAATTTAAGTGTGTGGCTTCAATCAATTTCATTTATCAAATTGTTTGCTTTTATTTAAATACCATGTAGTTTTCATTACTTTAAAGTTTTACAGTATAGTTTGAAATCAGGGATGGTGATATTTCCAGAAATTCTTCTATTGTACAAGATTGTTTTAGCTATTATGTCTCCTGTGTTTTTCCATTGAAGTTGAATATTGTCCTTTAAAGGTCTGTAAAGAATAGGATTGGTATTTTGATTGGGATTTCATTGAATCTCTAGATTACTTTTGGTATGATAGCTTTATTTATTTCGTTGATCTTACCAGACCAACATCATGGGAGATATTTCCAACCTCTGAATATATTCACTTTTTACTTCAAAGACTTCAAGGCTTTATCATACAAATATTTTCTCTTTTTTGGCTACAAGTACACCAAAATATTTTATATTATTTGTGGCTGTTGTGTAGAGTGTTGTTTCATGATTTCTTTCTCAGTAAACTCTTATTTGTATATAGGAGGTCCACCGATTTCTTTTAGTTAATTTTGTGTACATTCACTTTGTTTAAGGTATGTGTCAGTTATAAGAGTCCCTGGTAAAATTTTTTGATTGCTTTTCTATATTACTATGTCATCTGGGAATAGAAAAAGTTTCTAAAAGGAAGAAGACACCATAATTGGACAAAACAGCAACACATGAAGTGGTGAATTTTTTTTTACCAACTCCATATCTGATAGAGGGTAATAGCCTTAATATGTAATGAATCCAAGAAACTAGATATTATGATAAAAATAATTAAATTAAAAATGATATATAGATCTAAACGGAATTTTCAATAGAAAAAAATGCCTGAGGAACACTAAAAGTTCAATATCCTTGGCCATAAGGGAAATGCAAATTAAAACTACTTTGAGGCTCCATCTTACAAAAGTCAGAAAGGCAAAGAAAAATAACACAAATGACAGTTTTGTGCTGGTGAGGAGCTAGAGTCAGGGGAACACTCCTCCATTGTTTTTGGGAGAGCAAACTTGTACAACCGCTTTGGAAATCAATATGGCAACTTCTCAAAAAGTTGACAATCAATCTACCTCAAGTCTTGGCATAATTACTCTTGTGAATATACCCAAATGATGCTCAATTATATCAAAATGACAATTGTTCTACTATGCTCATAGCAATTTTATTCATAATAGGAAGAAACTGGGAAAATCATAGGTGTTCCTGTGCAAAAGTAGATAAATAAAATTTTATATATTTATATGATGGAGATTTACTCATGTGTTTTAAAAATGACATCATGTAAATTTAGGAAAACAGATGGAATGAGACTAAATCACTCTGAGTGAGGTAGGTAAAACCTGGAAAGACAAACATGGTAAGAACTCACTTAAAATTAAAGATTAGATGTTAAGTTAATGATAATTATGCTATAATCCACAGAACCAAAATGGTAAAGTAACAAGGATAGCAAAAAAGGTATCACATGAATCTCCAAAGTAATTGAAATAGAATAGATTTTTCTGGGTTGAAATTGGGTGGGTGGGGATGGGAACAATGCTACCAAATGAAGTCCCTTCCTTCTACATGGCATGGTTCTTCCTCAACTCATCTCCCATCTAGATCTTTACCCTTTTTTTCTCTCATTAAAACAAAAACAAGTGTCCGAGACTAATTATAAAATGAATTAAGATAAATCCCAATAAAATGAAAATATGACAAGGAAAGGAAAGAAAAGACAAAAAATCAAGGACCTAGCTGGGGACATCCCATCGACACCTGGGATCCCCTCTTGAACCAAGTCTCTTGCTAACCCTAAAATGGATTCTTTACTGTAGGTATCTTCTTCCCTGCTCCTTTATCCTTCCTTTCTCCATCTCCACCCTCCAACTCCCTCAAGCTTTTTCCAGTCCTTCCCTTTTCCCTTCCCTTCCCCCTCTCCCCTTGCACCAAACTCACTCCCACCCATGCCCCTACCCCCATGCTCACAGCTTTTGCCCTGCAATCTTGTTTTCTTCCAATTTCCAGGAGGATCTATATATGATTTTCTTTGGCTTCACCTTGTTTTTGAATTCTCTGGGCTTGTGAACTATGGGCTTAATGACCTTGGTTTATGGCTAAAGTTCACAAGTGAGTGAGTACATACCAAATTCATCTTTTTGGGTCTGGGTTATCTCACTTAGGATAGTGTTTTCAATTTCCATCCATTTGCATGCAAAATTCAAGATGTCATTTTTTTTTTACCACTGATTAGTACTCTAATGTGTATATATTTCACACTTTTTTAATCCATTCTTCCATTAAGGGGCATCTAGCAGAGGAGAGGGTGCCTGAACTGTCCTTGCCCCACTGTCATGCTGATGACTATCTCGAATATCACCATAGAATCTTAGTCCAGCGACTGATGGAGATAGAGAAAGAGACTCTCATTGGAGCAATGGACTGAGCTCCCAAGGTCCAGTTGAAAGGCAGAAGGACGGAGAAGATGAGCAGGGATGTCAGGACTGCGAGAGGTTGGTTCACCAACTGAGGCAGTGGGCCTGTTCTAACGGGAGCTCGCCAAATCCAGCTGGACCGGGTCTGAATGAGCTTGTAATCAAACTGGACCCTCTGATTGTGGCTGAAAATGGGGGCTGACTGAGAAGTCATTGATAATGGCTCTGGGACTTGTTTTTACAAACCTTCATCTGGTGATGAATGGAGATAGAGACCCACATTGGAGCACTGTACTGAGCTCCCATGTTCCAAATGAAGAGCAGAAGGAGGGAGAATATGAGCAAGGAAGTCAGGACCACCAGGGGTGCATTCACCCACTGAGACGGTGGGACCAATCTGATGGGAGCTCACCAAGGCCAGCTGGACTGGGTCTGATGGAGAATGTGATCTCTGAATGTGGCTGACAACAAGGACTGTCTGAGAAACCAAGGACAATGGCACTGGGTTCTGATTCTATTGCATGGACTGGCTTTGTGGGAGCCTAGTCTGTTTGGATGCTCACCATCCTAGACCTGGATGGAAGAGGGGAGCACGTTGGACTTCCCACAGGACAGGGAACCCTGACTGCTCTTAGGACTGGAGAGGGAGGGGGAATGGGGATAGTGGGAGGGAAATGGAAGGAGGGGAGGTGGTGGAATTTTTTAATAAATAAAATAAGACAAGAAAATCATGTAGACAGAAAAACACATGCTATTATACAAAGGAATCTCATGAAGATCTAAAACTAGATAAGTCATGAGTTCAAATGTGTGGAAAGTGCCTTAAAGCCCATCAGATACTTGTTTGTTTCTTCCACCAAGATTGTGCCACTATTGACCCAGTATATAATACAAGCAAATCAGCATTGTGTATCAAAAGTTATGTAACTGGTTGGGCACTTACATTTTCCTCTAGAAGTATACAGAGTTTCTTCAAGTACCATAAACTCTAACTGTAAGGATGAATGCTCCAGTTAGGCACCAACTAAAATTCTCTAGTTTTAATGAGTTTTAATTTTTTTTGTCTTCAGCAATAAGGCCTTTTCATCAGTTTTTAAAATATGCAACAATAGCCTTGATGTTTTTTCTGTGTGGTTTGGGTCCTCAAATGAGCCCCCATAGCCAATAACTTAATTAAATGTAAACTATTCCTGAAACTACATGATTCATTTGGTTACAAGTTTTATCAAGATGGGCTCTATCTGTCCTGTTATTTGTCAGTTTCATTCAGATACTCTTCATATATTTATATTATAGGACAATCCTACTGTATTAGGATTTCCTATGACCCGTCAAATTAGTGAAAGTTTATACTATATTGTATTTCCATGGAGCCTCAAATGGCTTTTAATTTTATTTGATATTCCTCCTATCAACCCCTTCACACCCACCTCCTCTCTCTCTCTCTGTCTCTCTCTGTCTCTCTCTCTCTCTCTCTGATTGAAAGTCCTATTCCAGTTTCTCTTTTACTCATTCATAAATATATACTATATATTGCTATGGAACAATCTACATTGTGGATATTTTACATGGTGAATATTTGTTGTTGTCATTGGTTTAATAAAGGATTAACTGGTCATTAGAAAGATAGAAAGAGTGAAAGCCAAACTGAGAAGACACTGGTAGGAAGAAAGGCAATGTCAACAAGAGATGCAGAGAGAATCAAGATGAATACTCTGAAAAAAATCATTGCTATTTGGTAAATCATGAATAAGAAATATAGTTAATTTAAGTTAAAATGGCTAGTTATTAACAAACCTAAACTATCAGCTGAGCATATATAATTAATAGTAAATCTCTTTATGGTTGCTAGGGAGCAGGTCGACAGGGTGAAAAAGTCTACTATCACATGATTCCTACCATCAGGCAATGCTGTGTGATAATGGTCTGTATCCTGTCAATTATATTTTAAATAAATTCTGATTGGCCAGTAGCCAGGCAGGAAGTATAGGCAGGACCATTAGGCAGAAAGTAGAGGCAGGCTGACAAAAACCAGGAGAATTATGGGGAGAGGAATCTGCTTTCTGCAGTTCTGGCCCAGCTACAAAAGAAGCAAGATGTGACTACCTCACTGAAAAAGGTACTGAGTCATGTGAGTAACATATACTAGAGTAATGGGCTAATATAAGTTGTAAGAGTTAATAAGAAGGCTGAACTAAGGGGCCATTCAGTTTTTAACTAATATAGACCTCTGTGTGATTTATTTGGGACCTACCAACTACTTGAACTGGACAGGACAGAAACCCCAACAACAAGGCAACATATAAATACATAAAACCTAAGAAATCTTAATGAAACTTACCAGACACAAAAAAATAGAACCAAATGTGGCTTTTGAGTCTCACAGTCTCATACAAGCCACAATACCAAGTCATATTTTCTAACACAATCCTTCAAGATGGAGTCAGCAACCAGGAGGGATGCACAACCATCATGTACTAAGCTGAACCAGGCTGATGATTTACAAAGTAGTTTAACATTTATCACGTGCCATCACAGAACATGACAGATGTTCACTGAAAACATAACCAGACAGAAAATAAAATGTGAAATATGATACAACTGTGTTTAAAAATGTACAACAGCTTGGGAGAGAAAGAAGAAGAGGTATAGACAGTCATAGAAGACAAAGTTTAAAAATAATAAAGTTATTAAAAATAAATAATTATTTATTTAAAAAATCTGAAAATGAAAAATAGTCATTCACAGAAGTGTCAGAAAGAATGGTAGTGGCACCTACCCAGACCCAGAAGCACCAGAGAGAGAGGTAATGTTGCTGAGTCCCAGGTGCCATACCAGAAGCATCAGAGAGAGAGAGAGAGAGAGAGAGAGAGAGAGAGAGGGAGGGAGAGAGCATGGTGGCAGACCATACCAGCTTGGAACTGTCATAAAGAGAGATAGCATGTCAACGAACCAAATTTGGTCCTGGCTCAGAAGCATCAAAGACAGAGGGAACGCAACAGCAACCCTGACTCTGGTACAAAAGCTTCAACGTGAGAGATAGAATGGTGGTTTCCCTTGCCAGGAAGACTCAGAGAGGGAGAGAACATAATGGTGGCCCCAGCTATAGCCAGGAAGCATCAGGAAGTGAGGGAGCAAGGCCATAGTGCTGGTCCCCACTCAGAAGCATCAGAGAAGGCATCCAAGCATTGGCAGCAGTGATTTGCAGAAAACTATATTAAGCACTCCCTCTTGAAACCTTTGTCCCAGCCAGCATCTAATGCCATCTTTTGTATGAGATACCCACCATAGAAGTTATCACCAGAGCAGTGGCCCTAAATGCACCTGGTGGAGCAACTAACTGAACCTCAGTCACCATCTGCAAATGGAGTAGTGGTCATCTGAGGCTCAGTCCTACTGGCTTCTGGTGCAGCAATCAATGAAGCCACAGCCACCAACTGTACTAATTGCAGGAATCGCCTGAAGCACAAGTTCCACCTGCAATGATTGGAGGAAGAGATGGGTAGATGAAACTGCAATAATATATTCAAGAATATAAAGAGAAATATAGCACCACAAGTAACTAGTAGTTTTACAATAAGAACTAAACATCTGAACACATAAAAAGCAGAAGAAAATGACCATAAAATTTATTTCATGAATATGATTGAGACCTTTAAAGAGGAAATGAAAAATTTCCTTAAAGAAATGGAGGAAAAGGCAACCAAAAATTGGAAGAAGTGAACAAATCTCTTAAAGAAAACCAAGAAAAGGCAATCAAACAGATGAAGGAAACAGATCAAGACTTAAATACAGAAATAGAGGCAATAAAGTAAACCTAAATCAAAAGAATTATTTAAATGGAAAATATACGTAAAAGACCACGAACTATAGAAGCAAGCACAAACAACAAAATACAAAGAAGGGAGAGACAAACTCAGGCTTGAAGATAAAATAGAGAAAATAATGTCATTGCTAAAAGAAAATGTTTAATTCATCAAATTTTTAACCCAAAATATCTGGAAAATCGACAAAACCATGAAAATACTGAACATAGAAATCTTTGGGATATAAAGAGGAGTTAAGCTCAAAATATATTCAACTATATAATAGAAGGAAGATTTCTTAACCTAAAAAAGGGCATGTATATGAAAGTACAATAAGCTTACAGAACACCAAATAGAATAGGCAAAAATAAGTTTCTCTGCCTCTCATATTCAAAACACTAAACATACAGAATAAAGAATATTAAGAGCTTTAAGGAAACAGTCCAAGTAACATATAAGTCAACATAAAAGTGATACCTATCATAACCACAAACAAGTTTTCAATAAAAATAATAAAACCATAATGTCCTGGACAGGCATTATGAAGATAAAAACAGAAAACGGATGCCAGTAAAGGTTACTATACCCTTGAAAGCTTTCAATCACCAAAGATGGATATTAAAACATATTTCAAGACACAGCATATTTTAACAATAAATATCCATAAATCTAGCTCCAACAAAAATACTAGAAGAAAAACTCCAACCCAAGGAAATTAACTGCACCCCCAAAGAACACAGGAAATTGATAATTTCACAAAAGCAAACCCAAAAAGGAAAACACATACACAATACCAACAACAACAACCAGAACAAAAATTACAGGAACTAGCAATCATCCTCATTAATATACCATAATGATCAGTGAAATCAATGTGCCTATAAAAAGACACAGTGTAATGAATTGGATAAAAATACAGAATCTATCCTTCAGCTGTATACAAGAAACACATCTTAACTTCAAAGACAGTCATTAACACAGAGAACGGTGTTTAGAAATTAGTTTCCCATCAAATGAACATAAGAAACAAGTTGTTATAGATATCCTAATATCTAACAAACTAAAATAATTAAAAGAAATAAAGAAGATTTTTTTGAATATTCATTAATGGAAAATTCTGTCACGATGAAGTCTCAGTTCTGAACATCTATTATATATGTCCCAAATAAAAGATCAACCATCTTTTTTTTTTTTAGAAAGTAATTTTATTAAATTATAAAAGTTTCCATTTCCGCCCCTCCTCCCAACACCCTCCCACTCCCACCACTACCTCTCCTCCTCCCTCTTCGTCGCTAAGGGCAGTCAGGGTTTCCTGCCCTGTGGGAAGTTCAAGCTCCTCCCCCCTCCCTCCAGGTCCAGGAAGGTGAGTATCCAAACAGACTGGATCCCCAAAATCCAGTACATGAAGAGGAAATAAGTCCCAGTGTCATTGTCAATGGCTTTTCAGAAAGACTCCAGGCCAGCCACATTCAGAGAATCTGGTTGGATCCCGTCCTCATTCAGTCCCAGTCCAAATGGCCTTGGTAAGCTCTCATTAGATCCGTCCCCATGTATCAGTGGGTGATAGCATCCCTCGCAGTCCTTATTTCCTTTTTCATGTTCTTCGTCCTTCTGCTCCTCATTTGGACCTTGGGGGGCTCAGTCGGTGCTCCAATGTGGGTCTCCGTCTGTATCACCATCCATCGCCAGATGAAGGATCTATGGTGATAAGCAAAATATTCATTAGTATGGTTATGGTCCAAGGCCGGTTCAGGCACCCTCTCCTCTGTCCAGAGAACAATCTGAGGATCTCTCCTCGGACCTGGGATCCCATATATAATCAAGTCTCCTGTAAACCCTAAAATGACTCCCTTAGTTGAAATATATTCTTCCCTGATCCCATATTCATCCTTCCTCCCTTCCCCCCATTCCGGTCCACTGAGCTTTCCCCATTCCTCCCCTACTCCCTTCTCTCTAACCGTCTCCCCTTCCAACAACCCTTCCACCCCCCCATGCACCCGAGGTTACCTGGGACTCTTGTCTATTTCCTACCTCCCGGCGGATAGCTAAATAATCTTCATCAGGTTCATCTTCTTATTTAGCTTCTCTAGGATCTCGAATAATAGGCTCAAAGACCTTTAATTATGGTTAGAATCCACATATGAGTTAATACATACCGTGTTCCTCTTTTTGGGTCTGGCTTACCTCACTCAGTAAAGCGTTTTCTATTTCCATCCATTTGCATGCAAAATTCAAGATGTCATTGTTTTTTACCGCTGAGTAAAACTCTAATGTGTATATGTTCCACACCATTTTTAACCATTCTTCTATTGAGGGGCACCTAGGCTGTTTCCAGGTTCTGGCTATTACAAATAGTGCTGCTATGAACATAGTAGAACAAATGCTTTTGTAGTATGTTAGGGAATCTTTAGGGTATATTCCCAAGAGTGGAATTGCTGGGTCCTGAGGGAGGTTGACTCCCAGTTTCCTGAGAAACCGCCACACTGATTTCCACAGTGGCTACACAAGTTTGCATTCCCACCAACAATGGATGAGTGTTCCCCTCATTCCACATCCTCTCCAGCATAGGCTATCATTGGTGTTTTTGAGTTTGGCTATTCTGAGAGGTGTAAGATGATATCTCAAAGTTGTTTTGATTTGCATTTCCCTGACTGCTAAGGAGGTTGAGCATGATCTAAAGTGTCTTTTGGCCATTCGAAGTTCATCTGTTGTGAATTCTCTGTTCAGTTCAGTACCCCATTTTTTAATTGGGTTAATTAGAGTTTTAGTGTCTAGTTTCTTGAGTTCTTTGTATATTTTGGAGATCAGACCTTTGTCTGATGAGGGGTCGGAAGGTAGCCTTTTTGTCTTGCTGACAGCATCCTTTGCTTTACAGAAGCTTCTCAGTTTCAGTAGGTCCCATTTATTCATTGTTTCTCTTATTGTCTTCGCTCCTGGGGTTCTGCTTAGAAAGTGGTCTCCTCTGCCTATATCTTGTAGACTACTTCCCACTTTCTCTTCTATCAGGTTCAAAGTGGTCGGATTAATGTTGATGTCTTTAATAGTGGCACACACCTTTAATTCCAAAACGTGGGAGGCAGAGAAAGAAAAAGTAAAAATAAAAAAAAAAATAGAGGTTAAAGTAAAGCCACATAAAGAAGGAAAATACACAGAGAATCTGGATAGTGTATGTTATTATGATCTCTTTGAATTTTTTTAATGCTGAGAAAGGAGCAACAGCTCCTAAAAGATATTTTTTTATAAATACTACTAAATTAATCCAAGATAGATATTTTGAAAATACCTTGACTTGAAAGTTAAAGTGAAAAGATATGTTACTTTGGAGAAGAGATTTTGCTTTTGTTTCCATAGAAAATGAGAGGCTGTGGATTCATTCTGAGTTAAGAAAAATCAGGTTTGCTCAAGGAAGACTACATGAGAAATTTCTGGTAGGAACAGATGGCCCGGATGTCTGAGTTCTGCATCCAGAACAGATTCAAGACTGCTACCTGAGATGATCAAGACTCACAGAATACTCTAGTCAGGGCTTGATCATTATTATAACTTTTCTTTACGTCCCCATAAGTTTATCCGTGCCCTTAATCAGCAGGAATCAGCCTGGAAAACTGTGATCACATTCCCAAAAAATGGACTATGATGCAAAAAACAAAAGAGGATGAGGAAGTGGTTCAGGACAATTGTCTATATTCTGTCAATTATGTTTTAAATATATGCTGATTGGCCAGTAGCCAGGCAGGAAGTATTGTCAGGACAATCAGAAAGGAAGTAGAGGCAGTTCAATGAGAACCGGAGAATTCTGGGAAGAAAGAAGCCCATTTCTCCCTAGTCCTGTCCCAATCACAGAAGAAGGAAGATGTGATTTCTCTGCTGAAAAAGGTACTGAGCCATGTGGCTAACATAGATAAGAATAATGGGTTAATATATATTATAAGTGTAATAAGAAGCCCGAGCTAATGTGCCAATCAGTTTATCAATAGTATAGACCTCTGTTTGATTCCTTTAGGGCTATTTGGCTGTGGGACCTGGTGGGAGGACAGAAACCAGACAGGACAGAAATCCAGACAACAAGCACCCTCTGTCATTGCCTTTCTCTAGAATTCTGATTTTTTGATTGGTCATTATCAATTTGTAAAGACTGTATTATTTCTAAAAGTACTTCAGTTCCCTGGGTTTTATTTGTATTGGTTTTATCCTTCTCCATATTGCTGAATTTCCCTTTTAATTGATCATTGTCAGTTTGTAAAGACTGCATTATTTCTAAAAGAGCCTCATTCTTGGAGCTATTATCAAGCCATGTTTTTCAGTATAAAATATGAAGGACAAAGTAATCCTCAGAATCAAATAGAAGGTTTTAGGAGGGAAATCATATAATCCTTGCATAACATTGTACATGGTGCAAGAAGAAAGGATATAGAATTCCTGAATGGTTAAAATGTCTATAATTTTTCCTTATAAATTTTAAATTTATATTTTACACTATAAATCCTACCTATGGTTGAATATGAGCTGGAATAGGTGCAATAACAATTACCTGCCAGTAGGTGTCGTGGTGCACTTAAAGCCTCATGGCTGTTTTGAATCTGATTTTAGTGTTAAATTATAAAAAATATGCTCAGATTAAAAACATTTTTTTAGCCCAAATCACAGAATGTTTGCTTCGTGGAGGTCCGAGATTGGATGGCAGCTGCACAAGCACTAGAATAGCAAGATAGCAATGCCAAACAGAGGCATCTGGGGAAACCCAGGGGAGCCCACATCTCACCTGAGTTTCTGTGATGCAGAAAAATGAATTCAGAGCAGCTCCATGTCCTCAGTTACCTTGGCTTTTAATTCGATGGCTCTGAGGTGTTTAATGAGGAAATATGAAGGACCTCAGCAATCAACTACTCAGTGATAATTTTTGGGAATTCTATACTCAAAATGAATGGTGGGGTGGAGAATGGCCATGGCTGATTAGAGCCACCAGAGAATCTAGTCCCATGTTGGGTGCCAACTGTAGAAATTAGCTCTGTTCAGGAAATAACCAGGCTAGCTAAAGGATAAAGCAATTATATTTTTATTTATTATAAGAGGAAAACTCACAAAACAGGAATAAGAAGTCCAATCTCAGCTGGACCCCACAGAAATCACAGAGAGAGAGCACCTGGGCTGTGCACACATTTTACACCTAGTTCCAGAAAAACCACACCTTAACTTGGATCCACCTCTAATATATAATTGGCCAACAAGGTTTACCAATCAAAGTTACAACTGTCTGAAGGGCCAAGATAAAAACTACTGAGGAGAGCTTATAATGGAAAGGATGTGAAATCTGGAGAACACTCTTCCACTACTACTGCAAGTGCAAATTTATACAGCCACATTGGAATATCAATATGTTTGTTTCTCAGAAAACTGGGAATTAACCTACCTCAAGACTCAGTGATATCACTTTGGGCATATATCCAGAAGAAACTGTATCATACCACAATGACACTTACACTAAAATATTCAAAGCAGCATTATTTGTAATAGCTAGAACCTAGAAACAACCTAGTTGCCATTCAACTGAATAATGAATAAATAAAATGTGGTACATTTTCACAATATAGTACTGCTCAGCAGTAAAAAAAAAAAAGAAAGACATAATGAAATCTGCAGGAAAATGGATAGAAATAGAAACAAACATCCTGTGTGAGGTAACCGAGTCTTAGAAAGACAAATACTGTTTGTACTCACTCATACATGGATAATAGATATAAAGCAGAGGATAACTGGACTAAAATACACTGCTCCAGAGATGCTAGAACCTCCTTCCTATAATTGATGGTACCAGATGTAGAAACACAAAACCAAGAACCAAACTGACCTCTGAGAAACCAGCCAAAGAGGGAATACATGGAAGAAGGGAGATCAATTTCATAATGGAAAAATCTACAGAGACAGCTGAACAAAGCTTGTGAAATCTAATGAACTATGGACAGGCAGCTGTAGAGCCTTCATGGAGCAGACCTAGGCCCTACATAAGCAGGAGACAGTTGTGAAGCTTGGGCTTTCTGGGGGTCCTCTGGTAGTAGGACCAGTATTTATCCCTGTGCATTAGTTAAATTTGTTAGAGCCCATTCCTGATTAAGAGCTGTCAAGCTCAGACTTACCACATGTTTAGTCCTGCATCAACTTAATTTGCCAAACTATGTTGACTCCCTCTGGGAGCACTTACCTATTGAGAGGAGTGGATAAGGTGAGAGTTTGTGGGAGGAGGGTTAAGAGAGAGAACTTTGGTTGAAATATAAAATAAAATTAAAAATAAATTAATTAAAAATAAAGATAAAAATACATGGGGATATTGGATACTGTATGTTACTATGTTGTCTTTAAATATATTGATTGCTAATAAACAAATATTAGCTGCTGAGGGTCATTGAATTATTAAAACTGGTAATTTAAATCAACACATATATTTTGAAATTGTCTTAACTTAAAATTGTACATTAAAAATAGATAAGTTTGGGGAGGTTATGCTTTTATATCTACATGAATTTAGAAGCTATGACTTCATTTCAAGTTAATATGGGTCAAGTTCAATCAGAGAAATTCCCCTGAAAATCCTGTCTATAAACACAAAGAAATAAACTAAGAATAACTATAAGACATGCAATATATATTTTAGTTGTTCAAACATAAAACAAAAAATCATCTTTGACTAATTTGGGTGCAATAAATAATACCTTTGCTCATATTAATTCAAATATATATGTTACCTTTGAAATTTTATGTATTTTCAGATCATGTGAAAAAAGACTTCAATGAAAAGAAATGATCCTGGTGATCTACCATCACAAAATGACTCTGTTGCAGTTCTCCACTCAGAACACCTACAAGGCTGCTTACTGAGAAGGGGATGTCTCATAGACTACTCCAGTCAAGAATTTATCTTTATGCTGTATTTTGTCAGGGTTCCCAGAAGATGCCATCAACCCAGATGACAGGAAACAGTTTAGAGAAAACAATACCCACATTATCAAAAGATGAGTAATGAAGGTTTGCCATCATTTATTGTGGTTGGTTACAAGTTATTTTTGGACATTATCAGAGAAAAAGCCAAAAAATGTTAAATTTATAGCTATCATTATAAAGGAAAAAGGGTGGCTGTAATATAGAAATAATGAGATAAAAAGAATACATTATTGAATTAACTTTTATCCATACATTGGTATGGATTTTGTACAAATATTAAATTATATTCTTTGCACTGTATGTATATTACTACTCTGGCTTGGGGTTTTGTGCTTATAGAGTTCATTTTAAAATAAAATGTATAATTAATAACTAAAGTTATTGTCTATAATGATCAAACTTGTAGTCATATTAGGTATGTTTTCAAGGTAAAATAGATATATTTAGGTAGATTGTATTCAAACACTATACAGACCTATATAATATGAATTTTAAAATGTTTTGACAGCATAGAATTTTCATGAGTGAATCAATTATACTACTGACAGAACCAATCTAATTCACAGAAGATGATGACATTGAAGAAATAATATATAGAGTTCACCTTCATTGTGACCAAAGTTAACCACTGGGGAAAAACTGTCTTGTTCTCAATTCCTAACAGTATATTGTCCAGACCATACCAAAACAAAATGACTGCCAAACTTTGCTAAGACAAGGTAGGGTATTCCTTCAAAATTCCCTGCTTGTAAGAAATGTCTGTCAGATATATTAGACTTGTACAGCCAAGAGAGATGACACAATATTACAGAAAACTTTTGATGACTCTCTAAACAGCCAGATATCCCTCATATTAAGTAACATTAAACCCTTCTTTGATGAAGTCAAAGACTAAATATTTAGACTTGAATTTTTAAAATTACTTTAAAAGTAAATTAGCCATATAATTTTAGCCTCATAAAGATGAGATAGATAAAATAAAATAAGATAAAATGGAATTTTTTTCTCTAAATTTTCCAAATGTGAATGAACTGGATATTATAAACTGTAATTTTTACTTCATAACTTTGTTTCTTCTATATAATTTTAGTGTGTTAAAGTTAAAACTTTCATTTTTAATTTCAAAAAAGGAAGATATTCTGTCGAACAACCTTTATGAACACTGTGAATATTTTTGTTCTTATTAATTTAATGATGGACTGCCTGGCAGATAGCTAGGCAGAAAGTTAGACTGGAGGGCCTAACCAAGAGAACACTGGTAGGAAGTAAAACAGGATCACTAGGAGATACGGAGAAGTAAGATGAACAGCTATATAAAAAAATGGTACTGCATTATGGTAATGTATAGGTGAGAAATACGGGATAATTTCAGTTAAACAGCTATTTAGTAATAATTTTAAGCTGTTCTCTGAGCATATATAATTAAAAGTAAGACCCTTTATGATTATTTGGAAGTGATCTGACAGGAAGAATAACTCTGGCTATACAGTATCTCCTTCCAATGGAGATCTACTCCAGAAGACATTAAGTCTCTGTGGTTATATGGTTCATAAATTATTTATAAGTTATTTAATATCTAACATCTACATATAAGTGAATACCAATCATATTCATCATTATGTATATTAGCTATTGCACTCTGAAATGCTTTTCTTGCTCTGTCCACTTACCTGTGAATTTTAACTTCATGATTCTTTTATACATGAGTAATATTACATTGTAAAAAAGTACCAATTATTCTTTGACCACGCCCCTGTTCATGGACATCTGGAATGTTTCAAATTACTCTTAAAGTAGTCATTTACTTGGATGAGAAAATAACTCTGTAATAGGATATAGAGTCCTAAAAGAGGAAATACACCATATATTGACAGTTATTTCCAAGAACAATAAAGCAGGATGATGAAGAAGATCAATGATCCATTTTAAGAGAAACAGGCACAATGATTTCTACACAGTTAGTCTGATACATAAAGAATACAAAGAGCCGGGCAGTGGTGGCGCATGCCTTTAATCCCAGCACTCAGGAGGCAGAGGCAGGCGGATCTCTGTGAGTTCGAGGCCAGCCTGGTCTACAAGAGTTAGTTCCAGGACAGGCACCAAAAACTACAGAGAAACCCTGTCTCAAAAAAAAAAATCAAAAAAAAAAAAGAATACAAAGAACCAGAGAACAATAATAAAATACTTTTAGATACCTGCTCTCAAGAAAATTGGGAAATATAAAAGAAATAAAAATTTTCTCTACTTGATATACCTGCCAAAAGTTTAATAATAATCAGATAAGCAATTTAAACAGACCTATCCCCATAGTAAAATAGAAACAGTAGTTTTAATCTCCCCCCCCCAAAAAAAAACCACTCTGGGCCAGATGATTTTAGCACAGAATTCTACCATATTTTCAATGAGAGATCATGCCAATACTTCTCAAATATTTGCTGAAATTAGAAGCAGAGAGAACATTGTACAATTAGTTTTATACTACCATATTTACCTTGATACTTAAGCTGCATGAATACCTAACAGAGAAATATAGTTTAATATAGGAATGTCCTTGTATGCTATTAATATGTTATATTACCATTGGTTAATAAAAGAAGCTGCTCTCTCCTATGACAGGGAATAATATAGCAATACAGGAAATTCACACAGAGATAGAGGAGGAAAGAAGAGTCTGATAGACTCTGTGTATCTGCCGAAAGAGAAGGAAGCCGGAACATTACTGGGAAGCCACAGACTTTGGGTGATACACAGATTAATTAAATAGGTTATTTTAAGATATAATGGCTTGCTAGGCATATGACTGAGACATTGCACAAACAGTGTTGTAATTAATATAATTTTGTGTGATTGTGACTGAGTAGTTGGGAAATGTAAGTGCAGTCTGTGTTTACAAAATGGCAATCAATGCTCAGCAATGTACATCCACATAAAGCCTAAGAAGATTTTTAAAGGGGGCTTTTAGACCCACAAAACAGGAGTTAATTGGAGCTTCTTGGTAGCCATATTTTTTTTCAGGTAAGCTCTGTTGGCTGACTGCTAAAAGAGACATAGTTTTTTTTTTTTTTTAAGATCTGACTTCCTGATTTGTGCTAGTCACAAGAAGGGGTCTGACTCTGTTTTGAGGTCCTGCTAATGAGCAGTTAAATGAGTTTGTAAGCAGCATGCTAGAGCTGCTTAATGTCAATGTAGACCTTCTGCATCCCTGGGACTAGGACAGTGAGCATGGCTTACAGAGCTAGTAGTGAACATAAGTCTGCCATATTGGACTTAAAAAAGCCAAAGGCAAAACTTCAACCTTAGTCCTAGCCATGTTGATTAGAATTTTAAGAAGCACTCCTGATAAGAAAATAATTACAGATGTACAATAAAGGCAGATTCAAACAAAAATAAACCTTTGAATGGTCATACTGTATTAAAAATGTATGTAGGCTTAAGAAATACCTTTATTCTTTTTTAAAAAGAGTTTTAAAAAATAAAAGTATTTAAAAAACAGTAAAAGTAAATCAAAGAGTACAGACATTCATATATTAAAGCAGTAAGGATAATAAAATAAACATTAGTGTTACACCACCTCCTGCAGAGTTTACATGATCTCTCATGTAAGATGTGGCACAAGCTTCAAAGAAGAGTGCCCACAGAGAATGCATGTGTGTGCTATGCTTCCTCCATCAGAACTATTGTACTTTTGGCATTATCTGCTTGTGTTCTAAGGAATACAATCTGCTTTCTTCTGGAAGGGAAGATAGTACGTTTGTTTCCAGAGTCTAATGAGGAGGCCTTGCCATATACAGGAGTATATGATGCTAATGGAGTAAAATGGGTAAACATTCAATGGAAAAAAAAACGTTTTTCAGGTTTAATCTGGTTTTCAGTAAATGAAGAACAAAAGGCAAAATTAATTAATTAAGACAGATTCAGCAAAAAATGGCATAAGGATAAGAAGACAGATATAAATGCTTGTAACATATTGAGATTGGTTTTAGGAAAGATCTGAAAAGGAGTTAGAAATATGGATAGGGAGAAGGAAAGAACTTCTTCTGAAAAGACTGCAGAAATATAAAAAGACTGTAGACTGTGTGACTATTAACCATAATTGATTGATCCTACCTCAAAATGCTATGAACTCATATGTTGTAGGAATTCCTACCACCAGTAGCCTTTAAGTTACCCTCCCACTTGGGTGTGGCCTCATACTATCTATGCTGTTGTTAACCATGTATCCAGCCTCTCTTTTCCAGTTGTGGGATTCAGTGTCTGTTTACCGTTCCAGCAGAGGATTGTGATTTGTGAGTTTGCCCCTAAATAAATAACCCTCTATTCTTCTTAATTCTGAGCTTGTTTGGGATTTATATTAAGCATCCCTCTTCATCTGGGATTTCAGGTGGGTTCGGACTCCACACCCACCAGTTGGACAGTGTAAAGGCCTTACCAGTCCATGGCCATGAAAGTCACCCAACCCTGACTGCTTGGCTTGCTTTAACCTAAGTGGTTTTTGGTCACACTCCTGCCACAATGAAGCTTACTGCCTGCGGTCCATGGAAATTTCCCAAACACACACATGAACCCCAACCACATTGCTATATTTCCTGGTGTGGTTCCCTGGTGTAGTTTCTTGCTACAGAGCAACTTTTACAGCTTCTGATTTGTGCTCCCTGCCCGTGAATTCTTTTTTTCTACTCAGTATATGGAATTGATTTAATCGCTCTTATATGTCAAGCAAAGTATATTTCTCAGTATTTAACCAGTACCAACGTGGGAAACTAAAGCAGCTCAGGACCATTCATGTTGTCACAAGTTGCAATGCTGGCAGTCACAACTCTACAACCATGACACCTGATGAACAATAAAGATTATTTCATGTAAAACAATTTACAGGATCTCACAACAGGGAATTAATAAAAATCAATTAAAAATGTTTAACTGAGTAACCAGTATAAGTTAAACAATGGCTACTAACTGAAGAAAAGCTGCAGGTTTAGAATAGCTTGGAAAGAGCAACTAGAAGCTCACTATAATGAAAAATCAACCAGCCCTTGAAATTCTCCTGTATTTCTTGTTAAAGAAAATCTGGTAAATGGAAAATGGTGATAGATCTATGAGTTGTCAATAAGAGAGTTCAATCCTCTACAATCTGGAATTCCTCTGCCTTCTCTATTACAAAAATGATGGCCTCTTATAGTTATTGATTTAAAAGATTGTTTCTTCACTATACCTTTACAAGAAAAGGATAGAGAAAAATTTGCCTTCATAGTGCCTACTTATAATAATGCTCAGCCTACTAGGAAATATCAATGGACCATCCTCCCACAGGGAATGCTCAGCAGCCCTACACTGTGTCAATACTTTGTTAGTCAGTCATTGGAAATAATATTTAAGCAATTTCCCAAGTCTTTAATTTACCATTACATGGATGACATTTGCTGACATCTCATTTAAACACAGATACTTTATAAATAATGTTTGAAGAAATAAAGAAAGTTTTGAAAAAAAGGAGAGTACAAATAGTTTCTGAAAAAAAATACAGAGAGGAGATTATGTCAATTACCTAGGATATAAAAAATAGGTTTATAGAAAATTAGAACACAGAAGAAACAAATTAGGAGACACCAGTTGTGGACTCTAAATGACTTTCAAAGATTTTTAGAAGACATTTCTAGTCTACGACTGGTTTTTTGGAAAACAACTGATCTAATAATTTATTTAAACAAAATCTTAGATGGTGATAAAGTCTTGAATAGTCCCAGAGAATTAACAGCTGAAGCACAAAAGAAATTGAAAATTGTTGATGAGAAAAAACAGGAGGGACATGTGAGTAGGCTGAATCCAAATCTTAGTTGCATCCTAGTCATATTGCCTCCCAGAAATTCTCCTATGGGAATTTTAATGCAGAGGGTAGATATTATTTTAGAATGAATCTTTATACCACATAAACCAAGTAAAAAATTAAAAACTTGTGTGGAAAAAGTCTCTGAATTAATTATAAAAGGTAAATTGAGACTTTATCATTTAGCAGGTATAGACACAGCAGAAATTATAGTGCCTCTTAGTATTGATGAAATAAATAATTTATAGGCAAACAATGAACCATGGCAAAGGGCTTGTGCTAATTTTGGGAGAGAAATTAATAGCAATTTTCCAAAGTGATAGACTTAATTTTATAAAGAGAACTTCTTCGATTCTTTCCTGAATTGTATGTGAGGCTCTAATAACTGGAGCTTATACATTTTATACTGATGCAATTAAATCAGGGAAGGCAGGTTACAAATGAGAAAAAATAAGTAAGGTGGAATAAAGCCCTTATAATTCGTTCCAAAAGGCAGAATTATATGCTATTCTCATGGTGCTAAGGGACTTTTAAAAAATCTCTGATTATATTTTCTTATTCACAATATGTAGAAAAAGTTATTTTGAATATTGACACTGCTGGATTTATACCAGGTGATACAGAATTGACTTCATTATTTATCCAGTTGCAAGACATAATCAGGAATAGACTTTTTCCTATATACATAACATACATCCAATTCCATATGGTATACCATGTCTCTGGCATAAGGTAATGTAATAATTTATCAATTGTTGATTGTAGTCATGTTGCAGTCCTCAGAATTTCATAAAAAAATTATGTCCATAGGAAAGGTTTAAAGAAAAAGTTTTCTATTACATGGCAACAAGATAAAGAGATTAAAAAGAGATGTTCTGCTTTCTCTTTCTATAACCAAACCCTACTACCTGCAGGTACTAACACAAGGGATACTCAAAGAAATGAAATATGGCAGATGGATATGTTCCACTTTGCATAATTTAGAAAACTAAAATATGTACACCACATCATTGACACTTATTTAGGTTTTCAGTAGACAACTGCTTTAAACTCAGAAAAAGCTGATTCAGTAATCACATATGTATTAGAAGTTATAGCCATCATTGTTATGCCTGCATAATTAAAGACAGATAATGGTCCAGCATACATCCTTAAGAAACTGATAACAGTTTTTGCTTATTAAAATATTAAGCATATTACAGGTCTACCACACAATCCTACACATCAGGCAGTTATAGAAAGTTCAAATTGAACAATAGAGGATATGTTAAACCAAGAGAAAAGGGTGGAAAATACCCCCAGAAATAGATTACATAATGCTTTATTAACCTTGAATTTTCTTAACACTAATGAGAAAGGGACAACAGCCACAGAAAGACATTAGTTAATGGAAAAGTCTGATGAATTAAATCAACCGCTTTATTTCAAGTATGTGCTGACCTCACAATGGAAGCCAGGAGATGTGCTATGTTGGGGAAGGGGTTTTGCTCTTCTTTCAACAGGAAAAGAAAAGTTTTCGATACCATTGAAATTAATAAAGATTTGGTCTGAAAAAGAGAAATCTGTTGAGAAATGATGGATAATCCACAGAGGTAAGAACCAATCAGTTGTCAGGGTAGCGTCATAAAGGTTAGGGCCAAGTTCTTGTCTTTGTAGGAAAATACATATCTTTAAAAAGTCAAGAGAGTCTGTACATCAAGATACCTAAAAAGGAAAAGATAATTATCTAGATAGGATAGCCAAGCAAAGAGAATTTTAGCTTATGAGGGTATATCAATCATCTGAGGGTAAGAATCTTAAAATTTGAACAAAATTATATTCATGATTCACTTAAAAATCAAAGCTGTCTTTGGAGTTGGACATTGGCTCTGCCTTTCTCTAAATTCAAGCATGTTGTTAAATAAAAATTCAGAGTTTCTGTCTCATGTCAGTAGCCATGACAGGGCCCACAATAATTCCACCTGGTTGATATGATGTTATGACACTGATAACACTACTATAAGATCTGTTTCAGGTACCAGATGCTCAAGATGGTTCCACACTTGTTAGCTTAAATGTTGCACATTTTTACAACATTCTTGCCATAATTCCAAATAGGAACCTTAAAAAAAAAACTCTACCGAATACTCAGAGACTATTTGCAATTATACCAGACAGTAATCTTAGAATTTAACCATCATTTTACTTTCACAGAATCCCATAGAAAAATCACTGCCCTCATTACAGCTGAAAGTATTTCTAGAAGATGATGTCCCCTCTTCCAACACAGGTTATCCTTATGTTTAGGGATATCATTTACGTGTTGATTATATTTGGTATAGGATTGGGATTTGGGGGGAATTATATAGGCTCAGAGATCTCTTTAGAAAGATGGGGGTGGGGAATTGTATGCGATAAGAGATTAGTGTGAGCTTATACACATTAATAATAATAGTAATAGAGTGAATACTTGTGAGCTATTATTTAGAGGCAATTAGTATTAGTATAAATTCTTGTACACTGTTACAATCATTTTGTATGTATGCATACTTAGCATTTTTGTATATTGATACAATCTAGAATATATTCGTGATATTGCAATGTACTTATTATATGTTTCTTGCTTGATATAATTTTTTTCTCATTGTATATATGTTTAGTAGGCTTAGAAATCTTTTATTTAAAAAAAAGGGGGAGGTGCTGTAGGAATTCCTACTATGAGTAGCCTTTAAGTTACCTGCTCTCTTAGGCTTGGCCACTTATACTATTTATGCAAATATATTGTGAACGTCCAGCTGCAGGATTCAGTTGCTGTTCTCCAATTCAGCAGAGGATTATGAATTGTGAGTCTACCCCTAAATAAATAACCCTCTATTATTCTCAATTCTTAGCTTTTGTGAGATTTCTTTTAAGCATATTTCTTTACTCATAGAATAGATAAAGATTTATATTGAAACTAATGCCAAGACATTTCTAGCATGACCAACTGTAGACTCACACTGGGGACATCTGTCTGATGAAAATCTATTCTCATATATTTTATATAATGATTCTAAAAATAATTTGTACAGATGAAAAAACAGTACATGCTGTTAAGTAATTTTTTTCTGTATAAAAGATGAGCCTCATGCCTAGTAAAACACATTCAGATGGAATTACTTTGAGTCTTGTGTCTATTGTCATTCACCAACTCCTTACACACCTATTCCTGTCAGAGTCAGTGCTCTGGCAGACCTGCTCCTTCACACATTGTAAAGTAATAGAGTAAAAAAAATAAGCCAAGTAAAGATAGAAAATACACAGAGATCACTGGATTATGTGTATTACTGTGTTTTCTTTGAATTTTTTGTCTGCAGAGACTTTTGATCCTGAGTGCTGCTAAGTTAAACAAACATATATATTTTAAAGGTATCTTGACTTTAAAATTTAAATCTAAAGATGCTTTCCTTTGGAAAATAAGTTTTCTGTTTTTTTTTCACAAAATATGAGAACCTATGGCTTCCTATTAGGTTTATGTGGTTTCCTATGTGGTTTAATGGAACAAGACTCCCTAAAACGTCTCCATAAACCCTAAAATTACTTTGCTCAACAAACAGCAAGCAGGAAGCAATTTATAGAAAAAAACACTCAAATTCTCAAAATAATTTATATAGAAATAAATACTTTGGTATGAATTTTGATGTATTGATACAAATTTAAGGTCTATTTTGTTACACTATTTATATATTTATATGTACATACTATTATTTAAGGTATTATGCTTACACAGCTCATTTACAAATGTAATATATTTTTAAGAAATAGATATGAATTTATAATAATCAAAATTTTAGTCATATTAGTTAGGTTATCTAGATATACAGAGTTATATTTCAGTTAGATAACCTTCAACATTTCAAAGACCTAGATAATAAGACAATTAAATTTTGAAAGATTTTAGAATATTCTCAATACTGAGACATATCTGCTTCTGGCAACACCATTTATTTCAGAGAGGTTGATAGGCATATATGAAACTCATTATGGAATTTATGGAATTTTCCTTCAATATGACAAGGCTAACCATTTGAACAAGAAACTGCTCTTGCTTGGACTGCTGGATGGTATGCTATATAAACTGGACATTCAGGACCCACCAAAAAATGACTGCTGAACTTGCCAAAAGAAGATAAGACTCTCCTTCATGGTTCCTGTTTAATGAAGGAATATGCCAGACATTCTGTAGAACACAGAAGAAAGTGACTGACAAATAGTCATTATAGACAAAACAGTCTTTCAATATTCCTGATTCATGGAAAAGTCTGTCAGATGCAATGAGCCTGTAGGCTATAGATGGATGCCACAACGTTACAGAAGAACTTTGGGTGACTGTCAAGGAAGAAGATTGCAGTCACAATATTTCTTTGTGAGTCTAAAAGTCCATATCTAATTTGTTTTTTATCATAAATAAAGTTCAACTTTTAATATTTGTCTTCTATTTAGATTAGTTGAATACACTTTAAGATTAGGTTTACTTTTATAATTATTCTACATTTAATATGTCATTTCACTTTCTTTTAGTGGTTTTCCTGAATCTTCCAGTACTCATAATTAATTTATGTAACTGCTCTTCAGTTAGCAATTAACCATATTGAGTATATTTTAATAATTTTCATTACTTGAATTTTCCTCTATCACTCCACTTCATTTTCTTATTTTGTCTTTATTTTTATTATTTTTACAAAGGTTTATGGGGCTTTGTCTTTGACTAATTTTCTTTCCTGATTTCTTTATCTTTGTTGTTTGTTTTGATTGAGAAGCTTTTGCTCATATATTATACAATTTTATCATCTTTGATCACTATGCTATAATATAAATCATAAGACTTTTCTTAATATCTTGAAAAATCTATCATTATTCTTATAGGTTCTAATAGTTACAAAAATTTTGTAATGATTTTTTTAAATAAATGTATAATTTTATATTTTATATTTTTGTTTTAATAAAACAAAACTGATTATTTAAAATAGTAATGGAATGGTAAAAATACCATCTTGTCAATATCTTCAGGTAAAAGAAAACCTAATCTAGTAACCGAAAATGATATGATGGTTCAGTGTGATGATTTTACTGCTCAATAGATAAAATCATTTACTGGCAATTCTAATACATTTCATTGAATCCCTGAGTAAAAGGAGAAAAGTATAATTCCAGCAAGTTGTTCTTCAACATTGACTTCTATACACATGCACACACACACACACACACACACACACACACACACACACACACATACACACACACACATGCAGACAAAATAAATATTAAATGTAATTTCACTTTGTAAATGGTATGAAAATCACATCAATGATACATCAAAATGCAAATAAGTTTTCATGTAAAAAATATTCATATATATTTGACAACCAAAATAAAACCATATTCAGTTACAAAGCTTCACCAATACTGACTTCTTTGGCTTTCGAAGACAATCAAATATTAAGACATAAACTAATCTTTTAAAAAGTTCTTCAACAAAAGAGAAACAAAAGACACTTCTCAAGTAATTTTCTCAAGCCAACACTGGATTTTTTCCAAAATCAAATCAAACTAACTGTGGCCAAATTAAAGAGCAAAATTTCCCTGTAAGGCTGCTAAATGTATAAATTTAAATTTGCCGTCTACTTTCAGTATTCACTCATTAAGGAAGTTGCAAATTGAAACTAATCAAAATTTATTCAGTGATTATGAAAGAAAACTATGACATTTCTGTACTGTCTGCTATTGTATATATAAATAAAAATATAAATGTGTACAAATTGATGCTCAAATGATATTATGAAAAATGAAAAATACACACAAGTAACCATACATGTCACAAGATCCATAATGACATGGATATCTTCAAAAATTGTATAGCTCATTGATTTTGTCTTTGGTGGAGCATAATTATTAATGCTCAAAAAATCCACAAAATTTTGATGATACAAGTGAATCAATAAGTCTTCTTTTTGTGCTCTTACATTCATAAGGATACCATGTGCATAGGATAGCATACCTCCCTACAGCAGACATGTTTTCAACATTAGTCCTCTCTAAAATAATGAAAGAAACTAAGTTCTGTCAATACAGAAATGAATAACAGTAATATATACTTTTCCAAGTTACTCTTTCCTATATGTTACATTGTGCACAGCAACTGTCTGTATCATCATTAAAATACATAAAAATATGCCTTGAACTATCTTATAATAATAGTTTTTAACCAAAAAATATGAAAGTTCAAATCTATTACAATGATATTGGCTCAGTGTAATAAATCCTCAGTCTGTATTGACATAAAACTTATTATGCAGAATCTGACCTTTAAGCATATGTTATAAAGATCATAATTAAAATAAAATTTAAGTTTTTTTAGAATCAAGAATAGGAGTGGGATATTAAATATGAAACAACAATAAACAAATTTCTTATAATGAAGTAAATGTTATACATTATAAATAAGTTGGAAACTATATTATTATATATAATTATGAAAGTTAATGAATTAATTCCTTCAAAGACAGAATTTTATTACATGTAGAATATCCAAGAAAAAAGAAAATAATAGCTTAAAAAAGAATAAGCAGATAAAATGTAATTTCACTTTGTAAAATGTAAAATTTTCACTTTTAAAATCACAAAATATTTTTTTCTATTTTTCTGCTTTTTTCACTATGCCTCACTTCATCACAAATAATGAACAGTTTTTAAAGTGTTTTTCCTTCTTGAAATGTTCTTTTCTCTATTAAAAAAAATAAAACTGTTGTTAATGAATCATGTCTCACACAGTAATAGCAGTGCCCACATAGCCATCAAAGTTATTTAATAATCTAAATTTATCACAATTGATTTGTATTTCACATTAGCTATATTAATATGATAACACATCAGACTCGAATCTAAGAGAAGCATTTAACAAGAATAAGTCTTCTTGAGGACTTAGTTTTAAAATGAATATATTTAGCATATTGATAAAGTAGCAGAATTTTTTTGTTTGTTTATTTTTCAAGACAAGTTTCCTCTCTGTAGCAGTCATGGCTGTCCTGGAACTTGCTTGGTAGAACAGGCTTGCCTCAATATCAATGACCTCCACCGGCGTTGGTCTCCCAAGTACTGGGATTAAAGGTGTGTGACTCCACTATTCAGCAAATTTTTAAATAGTTATGTTATAAAAACAGAAATTCTGAACAATAATGCTATGTAGGAAATGTCAGGAGGGACAGACAATACAGCACCTGGAATGATCCTCTCACAGACAACAAAACATAAACAGACATTCACAAACCAAGGCCCTGCCTGCTATATCTAGGCTGAGCAAGGTATCCATCCAAAGAGAATTTTTGACAAAGAAGCTAACATTATACAATGTAAAAAAAGAAAGCATCTTCAACAAATAGTGCTGGCATAATTGAATATCAACATGTAGAATAATGAAAATTTAGCCATATCTATCCCTATGCATGATATTCAAGTCCAAATATATTAAAGACCTCAATATGAATCTGACCACATTGAACCTGATAGAAGAGAATGTGGAAAGTAGCCTTCAATCCATAGACACAGAAAAACACTTCCCAAATATAGCATCTGTAACACAGACACTAGGAGCTATCATTCATAAGCTTCTGAAACTGAGAAGCTTATGTAAATCAAATGACACAGTCAAAAAGACAAAAAGGAAGCCTACTGAATGGGAAAATATCTTCAAATATGACACATTAGACAGAGGACTGATCTTCAATATATATAAAGAACTCAAGAAATTAGAAATCAAAATTACAAACAACCCAATTTTAAAAATGGGGTACAGAACTGCCACGGACCACCTCACGTGAAGGCACTCAGACCGAGGGAAAACAGGGCAAAGGCTCAGAAGATTCCAGGAATCAGCGAGGAATTGACAGTCAGACACACTCAATGTAGTTGAATATGCTGCTGCAATTTTACTTTTTTCAACGTAAGATTTATATTCTTTTACAATCAAAAAAAACTTGGCAAAGACATACATCATCAGATCATTAAAAAAGAACAGCATAAAACAGTTTACAAAGAGAATCTTTGAAAATGCTTTGACTTGGGTACAAGGACTTCTGCTCTCTCATATTTTGTAAAATAAACTTATTTTCTTGCCTTCAGAGAGGCTATTGCCCTTGAGCTAGGCTATCTTTATCAGCCTGTACCAGGTGGCTGGCTGGTTCGAGCTAAGTGACCTTGTGCTTCTGGGTGGGAAAGAAGAAGGCCACTATCTCCCTGAGAAAACTTTCTGCTAGGAAATTTCAAAGACATAGTCTCGAACCTCTCTGAAACCCACTCCATATCACTGACCTCAACTCTCCTCCCTTCTCAATTCTCAGGCTCAGATGTTGTCAGCTTAGGTTAGGTCTTTTTCTTCCCACAAGGAAGGTTTCATAGGCTTTCTGTTTACAACTGCACATATTTCCCAGGCAAATGCCTAATACTGTTCTCCTGCAGAAGGCCTCCAAGGTTTTTCCTAGTAAAATTAACTCCTTTTGTTCCACATCATCAAGGAATTATCCTAATGATGACCCTGCCAATTACCAGAACTGGCTACTTCTTTTAAGGCTTTAATGAATGGTGGGGCAGAGCTCAAAATGTCCTCAGCAGTCTTGTTTGTATTTGTAACTGCCTGGAACAGTCTGATCTGTTAGCAATATGCAAGGATCACAAAGAACAGAAAGACAAGGAAAAAGACAGACATATCGTCGCCAAGGACAGTGAGGTCGAGTCAGTGCAGGTAGCAACTTCAGGTGGCATCATGACCATAGCTGATTGCCACCTCAGCCAGGGACAGCCAGAGACATAGCTCTGTGAAGCGCAAATCCCAATCCTACGGCAACAGTCCGTCCAGTCAGCATTTCTGCTACACTTGCGTGACAGCCATGGATGTAGAACAGAACTAAACAGAGAATTCTCAATAGAAGAATTTCAAATGGAAAGACAATTATGGAAATGTTCAACATCGTTACTCATCAGGAAAATACAAATCAAAACAAATCTGAGATATCATCTTACACTAGCCACAATGGCTAAGATCAAATACACCAATTATAGCTTATGCAGGAGAGAATTTGGAGTAAGGGAACACTTCTCCATTGCTGGTGGAAATGCAAACTTGTACAATCACTCTGGAAATCAGTATGATGGTTTCTTAGAAAATTGTGAATTAATCTACCTCAGGACCCAGCAATACCACTCTTGGGCATATACCCAAGAGATGCTCACTCATACTACTATGCTTTATTCTTATAAAATAAACTGGGTGGTCAATAGCATCATAAAATAAGTTTTTTTGCAAAATGTAAAAATGAGGCTTTAGAAATTTTCTAGAATCATATATAAATGAGTAACCAAACTTAAATTAATTTTAAAATAAGTCTTTTGGGACATTTCCTAGAATACCTTATTTATATCTATTTTGGTTAGGTTCTGAAGAGCATTGAAAATGAGTGCATTGAAACTCCTTAGTGACTCCTGCATCAGTCTAGAGTCTACAGAGTATAGCAGAGTTACACAATAGACTGTTTTGGAAATTTGATATCTTTCTGAAATGGCTATTATTAAGAGAGGTTTTAATAGTGTAGAATAGCATATTAATGTAGAGTCGCAAATTATGTAATCCATATACATTTTGAAAATAACAGCTTTCTATTTCATAAAATTTCTACAAAATGTTAAATTTGACCTGGTTCCCTAAATAAACATTTTAATAACTAGAAAATGTCTTCTTTACCATTTTTATATTATATTATTTTCTTTCACGAAAATAATCATTTTCCCATTGCTATTCATTGATTAAAGTTGTTGAGATTAAATTAAATCTACTGTAGTCCTAAGAATACCAACACAGTTTTATATTTATATTTCATGGCAGCAATTAAAGATTTGTAAAAGCAATCACCTCCAAGATCATTTTGAAGCTGTAACAATGAAGAAAATCAATTATAAATTCATTTTGAGGTAGTAATTCTGAAAAAAAAAACGTAATTCAAAAACAAAATTCTATGAGATAATCACATAGAAACCATATTATTTGCAATACTGTTTAGCAAATAGTTTAAGTATATTTCTAGTTAACTCTTATATGCTAAATTTGCTCATCTCCATTAATCTGTGCATTACCAAAAGGTTGTGACCTACTGGCAAAGTTTCGTTGGACTCCAGCAGAGTTTGTCTCTGGTGGCAGCTTCATGGCTTCTCTCTGACTATGCCTACCCTCCCTATATATCTTTTCAAGCCTGGCCATATACTGTTAAGTCATTGGCCCTAAGCAGCTGTTTAATTTATTATTCAATAAAAGCCACACATATATAAAAGGACTTTTCAAACCATTTACCCTTTTATTTTTAAATAAAAAAGACTGTTTTAACTTTAAAATAGAAAGATTGCATATAGCAAGTGAGGTTTCAAGCAAGAATTACAGTTACAACATTTATGTCTTTTTCTTTTATCATAACTAAGGAAAACTATAATTACAACTTCCTTTTCTTCAACTCCATCAAAGATTGCAGGAGGACATAATATTACACAATCCCACACTAATACATTGTATAAAGAGACCATAGATAGAAAACAATTGTAAAACTATACAAGAGTATGCAAGTTAGAAAGCCACATTTCAATTTTAATTTGTCTATTAGCTTGCTATCTTTGATTTTAGTAATTTTATTATGTATTTCTGAGACCCACTTTTAAACCCACTATAAATTTTTTGAATGAAGGAGTATACTTGAAATTAAAAAATTAATGTTTTATATTTATAAGTATTAGTAAATAAAAATGAATGTTTATACATATATGTTACATATTTAGCTTCTATCTTATCAGTAAACTGCACAATTATGTATTTTGATATATTTTACAAAATAAATCATTAATTTTGTTATTTATTATTATTTTCCTTTACGTTCTTATTCATTTAAAGAGGTAAAATGGGAAGAAAAAAGTTGAATAGTATTGCAAATTAATTATCTTAATATACAGACTCTGAAAGCTTTGAATTTATTTTCCTTATTTATAACAAGGGAAAATATAAGCAATAATGTTATATGTTAATTGTAATCAATAAATTTTTATGGAATGCATTTAATTTATAATATTTCCTAATTAAAGTTTGAATTTTTCCCTTATACTGAATGACATACATATATTTTGAAGTTTCAAATTCAAATTTTTGTTTGAATAGTTATTTGTGTTACACTATATTCCTAAATATATTCAGTCAATGATGAAGTTCAAGAAAAAACAAATCCATCATCAAAATTTTCTTCTAGGAACCCTTTTATCACAATAGATCTTCTTTTTCATTCCTATTCTTGGTACTCACATATTTATTTCTCTTTCTTTTAATTTTGTCTCTTAGAGATTCCTCTATCCATAAGCAACCATATTTCCCTTAGTAAAATCCATATCATAATTAGCTATAGTATTGAACAAATTAATTATGTTTTTTCCAGGTATTACATATTATGCTATGTTTATACATGTATCACAACTTTGTTATCAGTTACCCAATTAAAGATTCACTAAATCTTTTAATTTCAAGGGATTTTTCTATTGACCAACTCTAAACATATTCTTCTAACTTTTGTACTGTATATATTTATATTTAACTTAGACAAAGATCTAAAAGATAATTGTCAATATATGATTAATATAGTTTTATATCTATAAGAATATGCGATTTTTGAAAAATACTAAATTTTTAGTCACTTCCCATATTCTCTTCTATGATTTTCAGTGTGGCTGGATTTATTTTTTCTTTGATCCATTTGGGATAGAGATTTTTGTGTGGGGATATATAGTTATCTATTTGCTTCCTTCTACATTTTGATGCCCAGTTATGCCAGCACCATTTGTTGAAGATGCTTTTGTTTTTCTGTTGTATACGTTTATCTTCTTTGACAAAAATCAGGTGTTTATAATTTTATAGACCAATATCAGGGTCAATTATTCAACTGCATTGGTACACCTGTCTTTTTTTGTACCAATATGAAGCTGTTTCTATTACTATAGCTCTATAGTAGAGCTTGAAGTCAGGGATGGTGATGCCTCTTGAACTTCCTGTACTGTACAAAATTCTTTTGACTATCCATGGTTACTTTTTTCTTCCATTTGAAGTTGAATATTGTTCTTTGAAGGTCTGTGAAGAATTTTGCTTGAGTCCTTAGATTGCTTTTGGTAAGATTGTCATTATTACTAAGTTAATCCTACTTATCCAAGAGAATGGGAGATCTTTCCACTTTCTGATATATTCTTCAATTTCTTTCTTCAAAGACAAGGTTGTTTTTATACAGGTCTTTCACTTGTTCAGTTAGAGTTATTCCAAGATATTTCATATTGCCTTTTGTTACTGTGAAGGGTGATATTTCTTTGATTTCTTTCTCAGCCTGTAAGCCATCTGTATGTTGAAGGGCTACTGATTTTTTAGTTAATCTTGTAAGACTACCATAATTTTCATCATAGAATATTCATCCAGGATCTGATGGAAGCAGATCCAGAGATCTACAGCAAAGTACTGGGATGAAGTCCTAGAGTACAGATGTAGAGAGGGAGTAAATATAATATGAGCAAAGGGATCAAGACCATGATAGGAAAACACACAGAAAGTACTGATCTGAGATAGTGGGGGCTCACTGACTCTGGACTGACCACTGTGGAACAAGAATTGGACCAAACTAGGCTCTCAGAATATGGCAGTTTGTGGGACAACTGGCTGTGGAACCAGTATTTATCCGTATTTCATGAACTAAATTTTTGGAGCCCGTTCTATATGGAGGGATGTCTTTCTCAGACTAGATACAGCTAGGAGGACCTTGGTCCTGCCTCAAGTAATGTGACAGATTTTGTTGACTCACTATGGGACACCCACCTGAGGTGGGGGAAGTTGGAAGGAATGGAAGGACTGGAGGGAGAAGGTACTTGGGTTGTTATATAAAATAAAAATGACTGTTTTTTTTTTTTTTAAGAACAAATGCTTTTAATATGTAAATCATCTTTCCAGGCCCTTTTTATACCTGTTTTGTAATGAAAGAGTCCATGCTTAGTCTCCAATTTAACATGTTTTTATGATCAACAAGGGGACAAAACAGGATATCTGTGGGTGGCAAGAGCAGTCTTGAGAAAAACACCCAGTCCTTTGTGTATTGAAACCGAGGGGGCAGAAACTGGCTGAAATTGGATTAAATAAGACTTGTTTTTGTCCTGATGTTGACCCACCACATATGTTAATTTGAACTGACCAATGGTGTTGTTGTTGCTATGCGTCCCCGTTATGTAACACTGAAACCCTATAAATGCTTGTTGGAAAATTACATAGGGGGCTCAGTCTCACTGGAATACTGGGAGTACTGAGTTGGCCATTGGCATCTTCGACAATAAAAAATCCTCTTGCTGTTTGCATCCATTGTTGTGTCTTATTGAGTCTGGGGGATCCTTCCTGAACCCCAGAAATTAGGGTCTTTCAGTAAGAATATATTGTTTGTTTACATTCCCTTTATTAATATATTCTTTTTTCTGCATTTGGCTTTTGTGTCACTTTTTCATATAACTGGTTAATCCTGCAAATTATTAATATTTTATAATTAAATTTCAAAGCTATCCTTTCTCAAAGGAAAATTTGGATTTTTCACTTTCTTGTTAAAACATATATACTTCACAATAAAGCTTATATTTCAGCAGAAAGAAATACTTTGACCTGTTATCACATAGAGGAAGATTGCTATTAACAGTTTTTCTCACTGAAAACTGCCTATTTCTTCTCATGTATTACACATTTAATTCCATTATGATGTTACTTTTGAGAAGTAAATAGAAAAGATAAATGACTTATTTACAATTATTTTTCTTTTTATGAAAACCCTAAATATAATCTTTAATGATTTATTGATAAATTCACAGACTATTCAGAATATTTCACCTCATCTTAAAAAGAATATATAATTATTTGGAAAATTGCAAAATTCAAAACAGAAATATTTTTACTGTCAGTCTTTAAGGATTTAAGAAAGAGTAATGTATGAAAATAAAATTAAAGATATGCAAGGAATATGTTTGACTACAGAGTCATATAGAAAAATATAGGTGCTATAAATTTCGCTATATAAATGAATAAAGTCTTATGAAATATTAGCTATGTGGGCAATTTTGAAAAATATAATTCTAAATCTACAAGGAAATAAGTTTATGATTATGTGTATGTGGCTGAATTAAGAAAATAAGGGTATCAACAATAATGAAATGAATATACATCACTAGGCTGTGGTCATATAAGTTTAAAATATCTATCTGCGTATAATATGATAGTGAACATATATTCCCTATTAAGAGTGATGTAAACATAGGCAAGCAAAAAGTCACAAACATACTTCCTTTAATTTTGACTGTCTCAATAAAAGCAATTTATTTTTATGTGCCTATGATTTCATAAAACTTCTAAATTTTAAATATACAATGTATAAATTATAAATACAATGTATAAATTCATAAAAATGGATATTTCATCATTTTCTTTGAATTCATGAATCACAAACATTGAAGATATTATACATATTATCATGCTATCATAGGTACAAAAGAAGAACCAGAAGTACATTTGCATATACTGACCACCTGTCATGATGGCATGGACCTTTTTTGTATGAGCTATGTAATGTTTAAAAAAATTAAGCATTCACATTCTGAGTTGGAATGTGCAACTAAACTTGTCAAACATTTGAACAACCTTCAACTCTCTGACTGTCAAACAAGGTAGAAATAGGTCCACATTTTTTGGCCTCCACAATTCCTACATTTTTATTAATTTTAATAAAGCCTGTATATCTGTACCAGGACAGAAGATTGTATCTGCCTTAGGTGAACATTTTCCCATTTAGTAGACTTTCCTGGTTTTGGTATATATATATTTTAATAATATACATCCTTATATGCTTGAGAGGAAAAATGGTCAAATCCTTTTTTTTTGACATCTGAAAGCAAAGGGCTAATGGAGAAAATATCTTTGGACTCTGTCTCTTAGCCATTTTTTTAATCAAGATAGTTTATCTGCAATTAGATAATATTTTGTGAGTAAACATGTTTCTAATGGCTAAAGTGTACTAATTATATGAGAGAAAGATCTGCAGGGATGGGAATGTCCTTTTTAGCGGGTCTAGAGTGTTTTTCAACCATTTTTAGCTGTATTAAAATCTAAATTATTTTCATCAAATATGTCAAATCTTAGCACTCATAAGAACTGATAAACTTCTTAAACATTTTATATTGAACTAAAGCAGTTACAAATATTATCTGGTCAATTACATAATTTTAGAGTAGAAATCAACAATAAAAAAATTGTCATATACAATTTTTTAAAAAATTTATTTTAATCATGTGACAAGAAAAGGTTTATGTGATGTGTGAAAGTCCAATTGTATTTGAATATGTAGGTTTTTGGTGTTGTTGGTGGCTGCTTGTTCAGTCTTGGCTGCTCAGACCTGAAATAATTACCCAAACAGTATTAATTAAAACATTGCTTGACCAATCACTTAAACATATTGCTAGCTGGCTCTTATATCTTAAATAAACTTATTTCTATTATTTTAAATATTACTAAAAGCCTTGTGGCCTACTTGCAATGTTGCAGCTGGCAGTTGTGTCTTTCTCCTCTGGCGTTATGGCATCTTATGAACTCTGCCATCTTTCTCCTAGCATTCAGTTTAATTTTCCCACCTATCTTTACTCTGCCTTATCAAATGCCAAAGCAGCTTATTTATTCATTAACCAATAAAGCAACATATATACAAATGTACAGATTTCCCACATCATTTTGTTGTTTTAAAAATGTTATCAAAATCACCTAAAGCCTAAAAATGTCTGCATAAATAATTTTCATACTTAATGCAGGGCACAGATTGCAATATAACTCTTCATACTAGGTAGGGATTACCATGAGAAAGGCCATTATGATTAAAGCTAAGGTGTTGGAAAGTGAAATAAAAGATCAATATGGTCTAAATATATAGCATTCATGCATGAAATTGACAAATAGAAAATAAATTTTAAGTTAGTAGGATACTGGGAAGGTAGAAAGATAGATAATTTTCCAAGAGAAAAAGCAAGAGGATGCCTTTTGTCTCCTGTGTCCTTGGACTACCAGCTATCCCTGTCTCAGTGCTGAGGAGTTCCTTCCAGAGGGGTGAGTGTGTGCTATCTCTGGCGGACTGTCCCGGAAGAGAGCACAGCCCCACCCCAGCTCCTCCTGCAGGGTCTTCTGTGTTCCACTCAACCCTGCCCTGCCATGCACCTACAATCACCTTTTTGTCTCCTGTGTCCTTGGACTACCAGCTATCCCTGTGTCTGTGCTGAGGAGTTCCATCCAGAGGGGTGAGTGTGTGCTATCCCAGGTGGACTGCCCCGGAAGAGAGCACAGCCCACCCCTGCTTCTGCCGCAGGGTATCTGTGTTCCACTTGAACCTTTCCTGCTCCCATGATCACCCTTTTGTCAACTACTAAATCATCCCTGGGTCAAAGAAGAAATAAAGAGAGAAATTAAAGTCTTCCATGAATTCAACAAAAATAAAGACACAACATACCCAAACCGATGGGACACTATGAAAGCAGTGCTAAGATCAAAGTTCATAACACTAAGTGCCCACATAAAGGAAATGGAGAAAGCACACATTAGAGACTTAACAGCACACCTGAAAGATCTAGTAAAAAAGAAGCAGACTCACTCAGGAGGAGTAGAAGACTGGAAATAATCAAACTGAGGGCTGAAATCAAGAAAATAGAAACACGGAAAATAATCCAAAGAATCAATGTAACAAAAAGCTTATTCCTGGAGAAAATCAACAAGATTTACAAACTCCTATCCAAACTAATCAAATGGCAGAGAGAGAAGGCAGAGAGAGAAGATTCAAATTAGCAAGATCAGAAATGAAAAGTAGGACATAACCACAGACACAGAAGAAATTAAGAGAATCATTAGATCTTACTACAAAAGCCTGTATGCCACAAAATTGGAAAATGTAGAAGAAATGGACACTTTTCTAGAGAAGTACCATATACCAAAATTAAGTCAAGACCAGGTGAGCAGTTTAAATAGACCTGTATGTCATGGGAAAATAGAAGCTATCATCAGAAACCTCCCTACCAAAAAAAAGCCCTGAACCAGATGGTTTCAATGCAGAATTCTATCACAACTTTCAAGAAGAGTTAATACCTATACCCCTTAATATGTTTCACAAAATAGAAACAGAAGAGTCATTGCCTAACACCATTTATGAAGCTACAGTCACCCTGATACCAAAATCACACAAAGTCTTAACAAAGAAAGATAATTACAGACCAATCTCACTCATGAACATTGATGCCAAAATTCTCAATAAAATACTGGCAAACCGAATACAAGAACACATCCAAAAAATTATCCATTGTGATCAAGTAGGCTTCAGCCCAGAGAGGCAGGGCTGGTTCAACAAATGAAAATCTATCAACATAATCCATCATATAAATAAACATAAGGAAGAAAACCATATGATCATTTCATTAGATGCTGAGAAAGCATTTGACAAAATTCAACACCCCTTTTATGATAAAGGTCTTGGAGAGATTAGCGATACAAGGTTCATTTCTAAATATAATGAAAGCAATATACAGCAAGCTGACAGCTAACGTTACCTTAAATGGAGAGAAACTCAAAGCCATCCCACTGAGATCAAGAACAAGACAAGGCTGTCCACTTTCTCCATACCTTTTCAATATAGTGCTTGAAGTTCGAGCAATAGCAATAAGACAGCACAAAAAGCTCAAGGGGATTCAAATTGAAAAGGAAGAAGTCAAACTTTCATTATTTGCAGATGATAGGAGAGTGTACATAAGCAAGCCCAAAAACTTTACCAGAGAACTCCTACAGCTGCTCAACACCTTTAGTACTGTGGCAGGATACAAAGTCAACTCTAAAAAATCAGTTGCCCTCCTATACACAAAGAACAAAGATACAGAGAGGGAAATTAGAGAAACATCACCTTTCACGATAACCACAAATAGCATAAAGTATCTTGGGGTAAATCTAACCAAGGAAGTGAAAGCTCTATTTGACAAGAACTTTAAGGTTTTAAATAAAGAAATTGAGGAGATTACTAGGAAATTGAAGAATCTCCCAGACTCTTGGATTGGGAGGATAAACATATTAAAAATGGCAATTCTACCAAAAGCAATCTATAGATTCAATGCAATCCCCATCAAAATCCCAACAAAATTCTTCACAGACTTTGAGAGAAAAATAATCAAGTTTATATGACAAAACAAAAAACCCAGGATAGCCAAAACAATCCTGTACAACAAAAGTACTTCTGGAGGCATTACCATCTCTGACTTCAAACCCTATTACAGAGCAACAGTAATGAAAACTGTTTGGTACTGGCACAAAAACATAGATGTTTACCAATGGAATCAAATCGAAGACACAGATGTTAATCCACAAACCTATGAACACCTGATTTTCGACAACAAGCTAAAACTATACAATGAAAGAAAGAAAGCATCTTTAACAAATGGTCTGGCATAACTGGATGTCAACCTGTAGAAGAATGAAAATAGATCCATATCTATCACCTTGCAAAAAACTCAAGTCCAAATGAATTAAAGACCTCAATATTAATCTGACCACATTGAACCTGATAGAAGAGAATGTGGGAAGTAGTCTACAAGACATGGGCACAGGTGATCACATCCTAGGTAGAACCCTGGTAGAACAGACAATAAGAGCAACAATGAATAAATGAGACCTCCTGAAACTGAGAAGCTTCTGTAAAACAAAAAAGACACTGTCATTAAGACAAAAGGCAACCTACTGATTGGGAGATAATCTTCACCAACCCCTCATCAGACTAAGGTCTGATCTTCAAAATATACAAAGAACTCAAAAATGAATGCAAATGAATGGAAATAGAAAACACTTTAGTGAGTGAGGTAACCCAGACCCAAAATGAGGAATATGGCATGCACTCACCCATAAGTAGATTCCAGCCATAAGTAATGGACATTGAGCCTATAATTCGTGATCCTAGAGAAGCTAAATAAGAAGGTGAACCCAACGAAAATCATAGAATTACCTCCTGGATACTGGAAGTAGACAAGATTGCCAGGTAAAACTTGGGTGCACAGGGGTGTGAGAGGGTGAATGTAGGGGGAGATGGGTAGAGAGAAAGGAGAAGGGGAGGATTTGGGAGAAATTAGGTGAATGTGATGGGTGGGATGGAGGAAGGATGGATATGGGAGCAGGGAAGTAAATATCTTAATTAAGGGAGCCATTTTAGGGTTTATAACAGACTTGACTCTAGAAGGGTTCCCAGGTCCAAGGAGAGGTCCCCAGATTTTTTCTTTTGCAGCAGTGGAGAGTGTGCTTGAACTGGCCTTGTCACATAGTCACCACACTGATGAATATCTTGTATATAACCATAGAACATTCATCTGGAGATGGATGGAGATAGAAACAGAGACCAACATTGGAGCACTGGACTTAGCTCCCAAGGTCCAAATGAGGAGCAGAAGGAGGGAGAACATGAGCAAGGAAGTCAGGACCACGAGGGGGTGTGTCCACCCACTGAGATGGTAGAACTAAACTAATGGGAGCTCACCAAAGCCAGCTGGACTAGGAGTGATGGAGCATGTTATCAAACAGGACACTCTGAAAGTGGCTGACAATGAAGGCTGACTGAGAAGCCAAGGACAATGACACTGCGTTTTGATTCTACTGCATGGTCTGACTTTGTGGGAGCCTGGTTTGTTTGGATGCTCACCTTTATAGACCTGGATGGAGGGGGGAGGACCTTGGACTTCCCATGGTGCAAGGAACCCTGACTGTTCTTAGGACTAGAGAGGGAGGGGGAAGTGGGGAGGGGGAGGGAAAAGGGAGGCAGGGAGGAGGTGGAAATTTTTAATAAATAAATAAATAAATAATAAATGAAAAAAAGAAAAAAAAACAAACAAATCCAAATAAAGCATAAAAAAGCAAGAGGACTATAAACCTAATTATGTTTGTGTTGGGTTGTATTGGGTATACAAAAATCGCAACCAGAGAGTGTGAAAACTATTGTAATCCTTATGTTCAGCACAAGAAGACAGAAATAGCTGGAGCAAACTGGATAGAAAGACTACAAGTCTCAGTGGTCTACACATTCTGTGAGAGAACCTTTTTCAATAAATAAGGTAGAGAGCAAATACAGAAGGTAAACAAAGTCAACCTATGGTAACCATATACACACTTGAACATGTCCTAATATATATGCAAAAATGCACACATACATACAGCACACATATAGAGAGAAGTTTGGGGAACGGAGAAAGGACTTTTGGAAACAATGCACCACAAGAATATATCTATATCAGGAAAGAGGAAGTCATGGAGATTTTAACACTCTAAAGCTTAAACTACAGTTACACTTACTAATGAAATTACTGATAATTATGTTCATCATGCCTTAAATATTTCAACCATAACCTGAGAATTTTATCAGTAAATTATAAGCAAAATGTCAGAAGTTCATGGAAAGAAATAAATATCTCAAATTGAAAATCTATAGTGAAAAGAATAACCAAATTTGAAGTAAGTTTATTAACAAATTTTATAATATTAAAAGTGAACTGATTAATTTCAATATAGACAAGAAGTTATTGTGATCGCCATGAGACAAAAAGATCAGAAAATATCAAGTGCTTTTCTCAACAAGATGTAATTATTTTAGAAACTTGTAATAGGTAACCAAAATGCCCTCAAGTGGCAAAATGTGACTTAAAATAATATGTATATCATTGACAAATGGAGAATGAAAACAAAGTCAAAATTACTTGAAAGTTCTGAAGTCCAGGCAGATGTCAATGAGTCAATGCAGTTATAGTTTGCATCTATGTTGTAGCATGAAAATAAAATATAGAGCTGAGATGATATTTTTAATGCAATTAATAGTATCTGAGGGTTCTCTAGAGGAAGAGAAACAAGGTGATTAATAGATATTTTAGGAAAGGCTAGATACGAAATTTAAGAATTCTATCCTATTTTTACAAAAAGATTTTATTTTTAATTTGTGTGTGTATGCCAGTGTTCAAGAAATTCTTCAACATAGTGAATATCATGATTTATTTTGCAACTATATCACATTTAGTTAGAACTTTTTGAAACAAAGTTGCTAACACCCTTTTCAGTGTTCTGATTCACTACAACTGGGGAAGTTCTTGAATAGTAAAATTTCTCACAAATGTAATAACTGGGCCGATGATATTAGAAAAGGAGTCATATTATAAAATATTTTTCTTAAAAGAGATTCCATTGGGGAAAAAAATCAAACAGATTTCTATGATGACTGTGTAATTTTGTGCTTCTTCCAGCAGTGAGTATACATTTCCTTTACCTATACCCACAATAGCGTTAATAACCTATTTTTAATTTTAGCCATTTCAAGTGTGTTAGGTTGAAATCTCATATTAGTTTAATTTCAATTGCCATTGTATGTAAGGATGTGGTTGAACAATCTTAAATATTTCTCAGTCATTTGCATTTCATTTTTTTAAAAAAAGTCTCTGTTTAGTTACATGTACTATTTTTTTATATTGATTGCTTATTTTCCTGGTATTTCTTTCTTTAATTCTTTCTATATTCTGCTGTAGGATAATAATCTCATATAATGTAAATATTTGTAACTTATATTGATTAATAAAATGCTTATTGAAAAGTAGCCAGGCAGAAAGTATAGATGAAGCAAACAAACTAGGAGAATTCTAAAAAGAAGAAAAGCTGAAGAAAAGCTGAAAGTAAGTGTTAAGATAGATGCCGATGAAGCAAGGTGAAAATGCCTTACTGAGAAAAGGTACCAAGCCATATAGCTAAGCATCAATATGATTTTTATGATAATTTATGCATAAGAGCCAGATAATAATAAGCCTGAGCAATAGGTGAGTTTATAATTAATATAAGCATCTGTGTTGTTCTTTGGGACTGAGGGGCTGCAAGACTAGGTGGTCAGAAACTTCTGTCTAATAATATTAAGAATACTAACTTTCTATCAAATTTTAGCTGATGAAGGTTTTATCAATTTTATAGACTATAGATTTCCTTGAATTAATGATCTCGTCCTTTTTAGTATCAAAATAATTCAGTTACAATAAGTCATATTTATTACATTTTAGTCTGGATGCCTTCATTGTTAGGGTAATGTTCAAAAAGTACTGTTTTGTCACAATTAATTCAAATATGTTTCAACTTTTTTTCAAATTCATGGTATCTTGTATTGAGATACTTGTTCCATTTAGAATTTTGTTTACTGCAGGATAGGGGATAGGGATTTACTTCCATTCTTGAACATGAATCCATTCAGTTTGGCCAGTAATACTTGTAAAATATGCTGTCATTAATCCAACATATATTGTTGGATACAAAATGTAGCACATGATCAAGCTACACTACTCAAGAATATATTCAAATACTCTGTGTCGTAGTAAAGAGATACTTGCTCATCCATGATTACTGCTGTTTTGTTTACAATTTACAGAAAATAGAAAAAGCCTAGAAGTCTATTGACTGATGAATAGAAAATAAAAGGTGATATGTTTACCCAAGGGAATATTACTCAGCTATAAAAATGAAATTAAATATAAATTACAAATAAATAAATGCAATTTATCTTTAGATAAACAGATGGAAGACATCACAATTATTCAGAGTGATTTATGACATACCAAAAAATTCAAGAACTGCCTGCTTTTCTTCAATTTTATTTGCTTGCTTTATATGTATAAATGTGTATGCTTAAATTAAGATATCAGTAAAAATCAGGAAACTAGTGATATCCTATAGGGTGCCTTCAAGGGAGTCAAAACAAAATGCCACAATATAAGTATTGTGAGATTAATACGATAGGAACAGTTAAATTAGATGCGATTTGAAGATCAGGTGGGGGAATCATGGGGAAAGTTAATTAAATCTATGTAAAATTTGAAAAAGACACACAGTAGCCTATTAATGTAGAGTCTACCCAATATATATTCAGAAGGATAGACAGACAGGTTGGCAGACAGACAGACAGACAGGTAGGTAGGGGTTAAACAAAGTTACCATACAAGTCTGCAATATTTCAAATAGATACTGAAAACTAACAAATGAAAGCAACTATTGGGAATGAGATTTACCTTTATGAGTTTTTGACAGAGGGGTCTCAAGAACACCTAAATTAGATTTTCATTCATACTCTATAGCTTTTATACTGCCATAAAGTGCTATGAGTACCAGGAAATAAAATCACTCATCACTCTCAGCTATGATCCTCACAGCTCCAGTAACTATTGGTGAAAGTAAGACATGCACACTGTAATATGTGTAAAGTTTTCTGATTGTATTTAAGAAATTCTTCAGAAATTGTAACCCATACTGTAACCAATATTTTGACCAAGATCTCTGGCTAGAGAACCCTGGGGAAATTTCTGCTACTATTCCTGTGATATGTAGATATAATATTCATCCAATTCATAATGACATATTTTTGTACCAATAGGACAGTTAATCTCTTAACCCTCATCATATAAACTTCTTTTTGTGATAAATTAACATTAACACAGAGACCAAGAACTGACCAAGGAGAAGAAAATAAATATAAGTTTAGAGAGTTGAGCATTAAGTGGAACATTTAAAACATACACCTTCCTGCAAGGCTCAATAGTCATCACAGAACAGTGGGTGGAAATACTATAAGAACCAGGGGCAGTAGCTAGCTATAAGAAAAGTTTGGTTTCTGTATGAAATAGTGCAGCTGTACATATGACGTCACAGAAGTTTTGACAGGCTACAAAAGACCCGTATAAGCTCCAGACTCAAAATACCAGCACTGAGATGGGTTGGCTGACATTATCTCCAATTTCTCTCTCAGAAGTTGTCAGAAATTAATAGTTGCATTCAGATAGATAGTTTCTTTTATTTATGTAATCCCTGCAAGTATGATTCCACATACGGCCATATGGATGTCACAAATCAGACTTGATGGACTTTGAAAAGAGACATGTAGATAGCAGAGTTATAATGTGAAATGATTTGGGAAAAGTGTGAATATGATTAAAAAACATTGTATGAAATTCTCAAATGATGAGATTGTTTATTTTTAAACGAGAAATGTCATTTGTGCCTCAAAACGTTTCTCAATGTTTCAGAACTTAAAGAGCCTGTTGTAGTGTAGTCTTTGGTTCCAAACCCTGACTTCCCAAATTCTATATGAAACTGAGAAAGTGAAAAACGTATCAGTGTGTTGTGATAAAATATGTGATTATTAAAGATACTGTGCCCTCACTCTGAACATTTGCAAAAATGATATGAAAAATCAATAATTTTGATGGCATTAGGTATAAAAGTATTGACAATCTGTTTTATATAAAAAATTTAATAACAACATTGGTTATATAATGAGAGGTAAAAAAATGTCTTTCCAATCATTCATACACACACAGTAGAGAAACTTAGCCATATTATGGGAAAGTTTACCTAAAATGCAAATGATATTTCAAATTCAATTTGGCAAATTTGTAAGTACAGGAGACCTATTTTGAAATTAATGCTTTCATCTTAATCAATTTAAATTAATTAGAAATATTATTTAATATCTGAAAAGTTGATATAAAACAGAAATATTATTTCCAGTAATAGAAGTTTGTAGAAAAAGTTTTAATATTGATATTTATCTTACTCAAATATGATATGCCTTCTTAAATAATTGCATATGATACTTAACAGTTTTGAAATATTAAGTTTGTATGTAAATGTACTTGATAACTGGACTGATGTCTATGTTGGCAGCCAAGGCAAAGTTAGAATTAATTATGGTTCAGATCAACTCCAGTGAAGGTCACTGGCTCTTGTATGCTACCTCAGAGGTCACTGATTTATGCTTGTTTCAATGGAGAGCTGAAATCAACAAAATAAAAAAACAACGAAAACAATACAAAGAATCAATGAGAAAAAGAGTTGGTTCTTCAAAAAAAATTAGCAAAATAGACAAACTTTTTTGCAAACTAACCCAAAGGCAGAGAGAGAATATCCAAATTAAGAAAATTGGAAAAGAAATGGGGAACATAATAACAGACATGGAGGAAATACATAGAATCATCATGTCATATTTTAAAAACCTGTTCTCAAAAAAAAAAAATGAAAAACTTAAAGGAAATGGACAATGTCCTGGATAAATATCACTTACCAAAAGTAAATGAAGAAGCAAATTAAACAGACCTATAACTGCTGAAGAAATAGAAACAGCCATCAAAAGTCCCCCCCCCCAAAAAAAAAGCCCAGGACCAGATGGTTTTGGCTCAGAATTCTATAAGACTTTCAAAGAAGAACTAATACCAATAAGTCTCAAATTATTCCACATAATATAAACACAAGGAACATTGTCAAATTCTTTTAATGAGGCTACAAGTACCCTGATACCCAAACCACAGGAAGAAATTACTAAGAAAAAGAATTATAGACCAATATCACTCATGAACATTGTTGCAAAAATACTAAATAAAATACTGGCAAATCAAATCCAAGCACATATGAGAACCATCATCCTCCATAACCAAGTCAGAGATACAGGGATGTTTCAAAATAGAAATATCTGTCCACGTAATCCACCATATAAACAAACTGAAAAATAAAAACCACACGATCATCTCATTATGTCAATTTCTTAAAAAAATTATGAAACAACCTTCCTCAAGACCCAATAATACCACTTTTGGGTATATACCCCAAAGATGCTCAATCATACCACAAATACATGTACTCAACTATATTCATAAAAACATTGTTTGTCATAGCCAGAATCAAGAAGTAACTTAAATGTCCCTTGACAGAAGAATGAATAAAAAAGTGGTACATTTACACAACAAAGTACTATAAAGCAGAGAAAAAAAAATGACGTCTTGAAAGTTGCAGTCAACTGAATGGATTTAGAAAACATCATATTGAATGAGGTAACCCAGACTCAGAAAGACAGTTATCATATGTGCTCACACAAAAGTGGTTCTCTGTGATTGTGATTTGTAGGCTGGTTTTCTTTGCTTTATGTTCAAAAACCACTTATGAAGACCCTAAGTGAGAAATACATGGTTCTAATCTACACAGGAAGTAGAAAAACGCAAGATACTCTGAGTAAATTGGGAGCTTGAGGATCATGGGAGAGGGTTGAAGGGGAGGGGAAAGCAAGGGAGAGGAACAGAGAAAAATGTATAGCTCTATAAAATCAATAGAAAAGAAAAAATTACAAATAAAAATGAATGGATAAGGTAAATGTGGTACATTTAGACAATGAAGTACTTAACAGCAGAAAAAATTAATGATATCATCAGGTTTACAGGTAATTAAATGGATCTAGAAAATATCATAATGAGTGAGGCAACTCAGACCCAGAAAAACAACCATCATATGTACTCACTCATAAGTAGATTTTAGACATAAAGCAAAGAAAGCCAGCCTGCTATTCACTATCCTAGAGAACCTAGACTGTTGGAGGAAGGAACCACTTGCTTGTTCCCAACCGCTTAGCCCCAAAATAATCAAACAGAAAGTGTGTTAATTAAGTCATTGCTTGACCCATTAGTTCTAGCTGCTTATTAGCTAACTCTTACATATTAATTTAATCCATTTCTATTAATCTGTGTATCACCATGTGGGTGTGTTTACCGGGTAAAATTTTGGCATGTCTGACTCTGGCAGCTCCATGGCTTCTCTCTTACTCTGCCCTTCTTTCTCCCAGAATTCAGCATATTTTTCCCACCTACCTAAGTTCTGTCCTATCAACAGTCCAAGCCAGTTTCTATAGTCATTAATGGTAATCACAGCATACAGAGGAATATCCCACATCACTCAACAATAATGAGGTCTCCAAGAGAGACATATATGGATCTAATCCATATTAGAAATAGAAAAATACTAGATTTCTTGAGTAAATTGGCAGCAGGGGGACCATGGTAGGGGGTTGACTGAGAGGGCAGAGTAAGAGAGGGGGACAGAGAAAAATGTATAGTTCAATGAAATCAATAAAAAATAAAAATATAACTTATTATGATGGTGCTTCAATTTTGATCCAAAGTAATGGAGGATGGAAGAAAGTATTATGACAAAAAAAAACAAAGTTAAAAATATAATTTAGAGGAGAAAAAATCATTTTTACTTGAGATTTTTATAGTTATTGTTCTTTGTCCTAATTAATATAGTCCTGATTCATATATTTCCATTAAATTTCATTGACAGAGATAGAAGAGATTTCTATACAGTCCTCTTTGTCTTACTGAGGAAGTCAATAAATTGTACATATGAACTGTATGACTACTGATGAAATCTACTATTATTCTTTAGGTCAAAATAACTTCCAGGTTATTTTATTATTTATTTATATGTTAAAAATTATTTTCTTTCACTGATAATAGATGTTAAATTTTAGGATATTTTATTCTCATTGTGACCAAATAACATCATCATAGCCCCAAACAAGTGGCTAAAGTAGTCAAGATTATACTTGCCAATAGAGCTTATAAGGTCAAAGTATCTGATTAAGTTTAATGTTTTTGGAACGTACACATCTCTCGGTTGAGGTAAGTACTATATGCCTTTACTGATAAAATGAAAATTCTATTTTTCAAATTTACAATTATTTGAAACACATACACATAGACACACACACGGACACATACACACACACATATGTATATATCATCCAATTTTATGTTTACTTGGTTACTTGAACTGTAAACTAGTTTTATTAGAAAATTTATTCATGGAATTTAAACTGTCACAAAACTACCTTGAAGTGCTTCTAAAAAAAAAATTTTGTATCCATAGTTCATATTAATCCCATCTCTTTGCAATTACTTTCTAGAGACTCGGATATAAGAATATTTAACAGTTGTCCTATCTCATAATCTAATATGAGAATTAGTGAAATAATATTCTCATCCATTAATTTTATATTCAGGATTGCACAAAAAGTATTTCAACATATTTCAAGATACTTATCAATTACTTATTGATAAGATATTGTTTTATAGTGGAAAAAAATACCATTTTACATATAATCACTGAATACAATCAAATGCTCATATTTGGAATATAAATTCAGTATATCTTGTTTATAGCTGGAGATAATACACACAAGGGGGAAATTTACAACACTATATATAAAAGGAAATAAAATTAGGATCTTTGCTTATTCACAACTGTTAAGTTTCTGAAAAGCAAAAACATGAGTAGATATTTGTAAATTAATATCTATGGTGCAGAACCATAATCAGAAAAATTTGTCTCAAATTCATTTTTTTAAATACAAGCGATGGATTTAAGTATAACACATGACTTTTGTGAGTTTATCATTGAAGAAGAAACTCGTGATGATTTATCCTTCAAAAATTGCTTCTATTCAGTATTTCATGTACAAACCCAAGGTATAGAATCAAGTTTGTCAGCAAGATAGGAATAAACAAAGGTTCACTATTAATTTGTATGAATGAAGATGAGATGAGTATTGAGAATGAAAAGTTTGACCAGGAAAGGAAACAGGAAGATGTGGTAATTGAGGGAGTAAAGGTTGGAGCAAATAAAACTGAGAATGTAATAAGAAGCCTTATGAAAATATATTAGTTTGTAAGTTAGATAAAATATAATAGTATAAAGATTTGAACACAATCAACTTATATAATAATATTTGCAGAAGTCATGAGTTATTAAATAAGAATTTTAATGACAGTCATGTTATCTTCTTATGCATTTTTTGGTTAGAGAATCCATTAAGGAACCAACAGTTAAGAGCACAGGTTATTAACATTGAACTTGCTTGCCCACTGCAAAGCTAAGCCACTATTGCTGAGGATGATAAACTTTGTATACAGGATATAGAGGAATCAATCTTAAACTTACCAGGAATCAGCTTCTCTCTCCCTTTCTTCTTCCTCATCGCAACTTTTTGATCTTTCACTTTCTTTTTTAATTATTTATTTACTTATTTGCTTATTTATTTACTTTACATCCCCACTGCAATTTTCTATCACTCCCCTTTTCCCAGCCCACCCGTATATCATGTCCCCTCTACATGCACTCTACCTTCATTTATTCTTGAAAAAATGAGGAAAGGGCAGACCTCACATTGTAAAAAATCAAATATGGCATATCAACTTTCAGTAAGACAAGGTAACTCCTCCCCTCTTAAAGTTGAATGTTCACTCTACTTCTTTATAATGATTTATTTTTACAGAGTCAGAATGTGATATGCAGACTTCAGTGAGAGAAAGGGCATCTATGGTCTTAGAGAGAGTAGAATTCTGCACATTCCAATTCTAAACCTATTTTTAATAATGTGACCACTGCAGTAAAGTGTCTTGAAAAATATGGGAGTTTCTTGAAATGTTAATCACACATCTATTTAATACTAATATATCCTCAACTATGGGTTGAACTTCATGCTCATATCCTTTCCCTCTGCTTTGTTTTTTTCTGACATTAGTTTGTGCAGGTATTCTGCATGCTGTCAGAATTTTCTCTTTCTTTCCTGCCTAAGAATTGTAATTCGACTGATAATATTTTTTTCTTTCACTTCTCTTTTCAGGTGTTCTTCAAAGACTTCTTTATTCATTCATCTACATTTGGCCGATATACAACTAAAGGTAGTGGTGCACTTTTGGTGTCATTTATGTAAGTATGTGGGAAGGATATGTCACCTCTAATACCTGATGCCACCATTCAGCACATTGAAATCAGATGAGTCATTTTATTTAATCTTTAATGGTTACTTTTTAGATGAAGGAGTGATGACAGGTGCTGGGAAGGGAAGTTAGCTTTTTTTTATAGTAGAGACCCTTGATAGTAGATTATTCTCTGGTCGAAGACTACACATTTAAGAATAATTGGCCAGTACAGAATTGGCTTCCAAGACTGAAAAAAGAGAGAAAAGAAAGCAAACTTGCATGTGTAGGAAAATCAGAAAGTAAATGAGAGAAGAGGTAAAGGTGAACAAAATTTATTGTAAGGAAATTAAATGATTCTAAGAGTGTGAGGAAAATTGGAAGGACAGCTCAAATCAGTGAAGCAAGAAGCAAGATCTTTAGCTTTTATTTCAAAAATAACTTCTACATTATCATACATGTATAAATGTGTGCAATCAAATGATTTGACATATATACATATGTAATACAATAATCAAATAAATATAATTAAAGCACCCACCTTTATCTTTGCATATAATTCATTTGTAGAATTTGATTTGGCCTTTCTCTTCCAAATATTATGAATTTTGTAATATCATTTTTTGCAGATTTTTTCATAATTTATTCCAACCTATATACTTGCCTTGGAATTGGGAATGCCAACTGAGAATTTTATTCTATTAGATTTGCATGTGGGAAAATCTATAGACATTTTCTTGATAATGATTTTTGTGAGTGGGACCATATCACTGTGCGTAGTGTCAATACTGGGAACGGGGTTCCAGATTAGTAATAAAAACAGGATAAGGTTCAGGAATGTAGGCACACAATTTTAATGCAAGCCTTAAAGTGACAGAGGTATACATATCTTTGTGAGATCAGCACAACTTGGCCTATTTAAAAAGTTCCAGGCTAGTTCAAAACTGCAAGTTTATATATGAGTCTATGGTAATCCTTTAGTATGCTTTGAATCTCTTGAAAGCTACATTCTCCTAAAGGACAATTTTTCTTATCCCCTTACCTACAAACTATAAAGTGCCAATATGTTCCCTGCTAGAAGCAGTGTCTTGGAAGTTTTCCCCACACATATGCTAAATTTCAAATGGCCTGATCTTGTGTTACTTTTTTCAGGTAACCACAACAGCTGTAAGATTCCATGTGCAACAGTTGTGTCCTGTACAAAAGTCAGCATTTCACAATATTGCTTCTCATTCACAAGATATTGCATTCTTTTTGCCTCTTCTGTGATGTTCTCTGTGACTTACATGGAGGACAATCTGATAAATATGTCACATCTACAGCAAAGCAAGTAAGTTATGCATCTTTTCAAGGTATTTTGAACTTTTAATTTAACCACTACAAACTATGCAGTGAATATTCTCTGACAATGTTAATTGAGAGTATAAAGAATTAATCAATGTAAAAAAATATTCAGAAGGCAATTTGACAATGTGACTATCTGACAACACAACTATAGTATGCCCCCAGCATAGAATCAATGATTTACACTGTCATGACTTCTGATCAGTTAAAAGTATCATTCATGAAACATCTCCTGTGGATAAGGCATCAAATCCAAGCAAAGCAAGGCAGTAGCATTCTTTAATTATAATTTAAACTATCTTTTTTTAATTTTACATACCAGTCCCAGTTCCCTCTCCCTCCCATCCTTCCATTTCCTCCACCTATCTCCCAGCTCCAACCCCTATTAATTCCTCAGAGAGGGTAAGTCACATTGCTTTGGGGAAGGTTCAAGGCCCTCCTTACTATATCTAGGCCAAGCAAGGTATCAATCCAAAGAGAATAGGTTTCCTAGAAGTCAGTACAAGCTTTAGGGATAAGTCCTAGAGCCGTTGCCAGTGGCTGCACAGTCTGCGTCAGACATACAACTGTCACTCACATTCAGAGATACTACTTTGGATCTATGTTGGTTCATTTCTTGACTGGCTCATATTCTCACTTCACTCACTCTTTGACTGGACTTTGGAAGCTTAGCCCAGTGATCCACAGTGGGTCTTTGTCTCTGTTTCCATCACTTGCTGGATGAAGGTTCTATGGTGGCATTTAAGATATTCATAAATCTTACTACAAAGCAAGGCTAGTTCAGGCACCCTTTCCTCTATTGCTTAGGTTCTTATCTGAGGTCATTCTTGTGGATTCAAGGGAGTTTCTCTAGTGCCAGGTTTTTTGTTAGTCCCATAATGGCTTCCTCACTCAAAATATCCCTTTCCTTGCTTTCATCTATGTTCTTTCTCTACCTCGACTTTCCCATTCTCTCATGTTCTCCTCCCCCTCCTCTTCTCCCCTTCTTTTGTCCTTCTGCCATGGCTTTTCCTCCAACCCCCAGGCTCCCAATTTTCTTAGGCAATAAGTGTGAACATACTATGTCCATTCTTCTGGGTGTAGGTTACCTCACTCAGGATTTTTTTTTCCTAGTTCCATCCATATACATGCAAATTTCAAGATGTCATTGTTTTTTACACTGAGTAGTACTCCAAAATGTAAATGTGCCACATTTTCTTTATTCATTCTTCAATCGAGGGGCATCTAACATGTTTCTAGTTTCTGGCTATTACAAATAATGCTGCTATGAGAGTAATTGAACAGATGTTCTGGTAGTATGATTGATCAGTCTTTGGGTATATGCCTCAGGTTTGGTATTGCTGATTCCTGAATTAGGCTGAATCCCAATTTTCTGAGAAACCACCAATGCAGAAGAATTTATATTGACAACATGAAGGATACGTGTGTCAACTCTAGTCAAATAAACTCCAAAAAAGGTCTCACAAATACCACAAATACCTACATTATTCAGATTTTGCTTCATTTTTAGCTTTGCTATCCATGTCTGGACTCTAAGGTAATCTACATAGTATCTGATTTTATGTGTTTCATAAGTGTTGCAGTGGCTAGAATTGCAGTTAGGATTCTTTCATATGATGACTGCAAGGCATGGAGAAAGAGATCGAGATAGACAGACAGAGAGAGAGAGAGAGAGAGAGAGAGAGAGAGGGAGGATATTTAAACACTATTCAATTATTAGGTTAAAATAAATGCAGGCCTGTCTCTTTTGTCTGCAGTAGGTGCTAGAGTGTCACAGTGAGTCAAAGTTGTGATTTTCTATAAATGTGAAGATTTATTATTAGTAAGAAAACCATTAGTGAGAAAGTTTTGGAAATATCATTCCATACAGTGTTAAATCTAATGTCTTGTATTGTGATGCCTTGTTCTGGTAAAGAACCATAAAAATAATTTTAATCTTCTTATACTTAATTTTGGGTGCTTAAGTTCATATATGTGTTCAAAATTAACCACTTGTAAGTTTTTGTCTGTTATTTATTTTTGTTTTTATTAACACTAGTTGATTCTCTGGAATCACTTGGACTTAGTAGGAACCAATGGATTCTTAGCAATTTATCAATTTTTCCATCATTTAAAAAGAAGTAAAAAGGCTTGCTTCACTGTGGTTCCTCCTGGAAGCACTAAGAGACATTTTTCTGTGTTTATTTATATTGTAGAATGGACCATGTCTAGTGTACACCTAGTGGAGTATCGATGGGCTTCCTTAGCAAGAAGACAAATGATTTAACAGGGCTAAGTGACATTTTTGAAGATGCCTAACAGTTTCATGGGACCTAATTGAACAGGAAGTGAAAGGGGGAATATTTCTTTTAATCATTCTAGTCAGAAGCACCACAAGGAATCTCTGATTTCTTATCCCCTACTAAATGAGCACTGTTGCCTTGAGGATGTACTTGTGGGCAGGATCAAAAATTCCAGTGAAGACATAGATAATCTCTTCCAATAACAGGTTTGGAATTGAATGTCTTGATTTTCATGATAAATCTAGGAAATATCTCTTTCACACTTTTATTCCATCACTTAAATGAATTTATGGTTACCTATTTAAATGAGAACACAGAAGGCTGCAAATGTTTATTATGTTAAAACTAGTATGTTCTGATCAAGATGATAACATATTTAGTTTGGGGGAGTGAGTCTTAATATTTCACCATATGCAAAACATAAGAGTTAATATACCTAGGCAAGTCAATCATCTGGACAAGGGACTAGCCCTCACAAAAATAAAACTACCTCAAGGAGGGTAGCCTTAACTTATGCCAAGCTAAAGAAATAAGTGGAAGGATTATCCCTTAATGAGGTACTATATTTTACATCTCAGAATCCCTGCTTCCTAACCAGTTATTATAAACTGCCTTGAGGTGCTGTGAATCTATCTAATATTCTGAAGTTAAGATTTTATTATTTGCTTTTTTTCTATAGAATTCTATCTATTAACATATATATGTACTCTCTAGTACTTTGAATTTTCTTGTTCTTTCTGTAAATGTCCTATCTCCTTAATGCTACTTTTCTTTATTTGAATGACTACCATGCCTGCTTAACTCAAACAGCATGGCCTTTTCTTTTGTCTTCTTCATTCTCCTTCTTTAAGCACTGGCTGAGTTTTAAAGCTTGAATTCCTTGGGAATTGACATTTAACCAAAATTGTACTCTTTGAATAACCTTTGTAACATAAGGGCTAGGCTCATTGGGGTTTTTGTCCCACCTGGTCCACCAGCTGTGTAGTCCCAGAGAAAATCAGAAAGAGATCTCTATAAGTTATAAAACTGATTGGCCCATTAGCTCAGGCTATTTACTAGCTCTTGTAGCTTATATTAACCCAATATTTTTATCTATGATAGTCACTTGGATTGATACCTATTTTAACAGGGCAGGTTACATTTTGCTTCTTTGGAGATCTGGGCAGTAGAGGGGAGGATTGGGCTTTTACCTTTCCTCAATTTTCTTTGCTCCTCCTCTACTTCCTTTCTGGTTGACCCGCCTATACTTCCTGCCTGGCCAATCACCATTTATTTAAAGCATGATGGACAGAATACAGACAATTCTCCCACATCACTAGCTTTCGGCTTTGTTTAACTATCTAAAAAATAACAAAAAAAGAAAATTGTTATATATGACCCTTGAAATATGATATATAAAAATCTACATATGTATATGTTTATATATTTAAACAATTCACATTAATTACTTAAAATAGATCACTACCCAATAAGTGTTAATAGTTTACTAGTTCTAAATATTGGGGTGCAATACAAACTTTCCAGGTATATGCTAGAATTATGATGCATAAATAACTTACTATGAGAATAGTGGATGAGTATATTGCTGTGCAATCAGGCATCTAAACTTCATTTCCTGTCTTCACTCTAGCTCTGTGACTCCATCTTTTAAATCTCTAAATTTTATAAAAGTTGAGGATGAGAGTTTACTCTTAGGGCCATTATAACATTTAAAACAATAGCAATTCACATTTGTTAAAATCATGTTAAATATATCATAGTGTGTAACAAGCTCAGAATTTCCTGCTATTATTTTCAAAAGATGCTGATGGCATAGATCTTCATGCAGACAAATATGTAATATTTTAGGTATATTTTATTTAGCAAGATTCTTGGTAACATCTATAAACATATGAGGAAAATAATGTGACAAATTTAAGAGATGTTAAAAATGATTGAGTAATAGAAGATTAAGTATAAAGAAGATACAATAGGTAAATAGGACAAATGTTATTTGTTTGTTTGCTTTAAAGAAAATTGTCAATATCTATATGGAAAGACATTGAATGTATCTTGACATTTTTAGTAAGATCAATTAGAATATAGATAACAAAGGAGAAAAACAAGGTATAATTCTGAATTTTAACTCAGATTAACATTAAGTGGTATTGAAAAAACATAGCAGAAAAATGTATGACAGTTCTCTGTTTATCTTAATGAAGGACAGGTAACAAACTTACTTTGAAACCTGAAAATTTGAGAAAGTTTTTACTGAGAGAAGTCAGTAATATATTCTGTATTTTATATTCTGTGTAATAAAAATAATATATTCTGTGTAATGATTTTCAAGTGATTTTCTTTAAGATCATGGTTGAAGTGCTAAGATAATTAACAAATTCATACTTTTTTACTTACCAATATTCAAATATGTATTAATGAAACACTCTTGGACATATTTTTGAAATATATATTATTACTATTAGTTCTAGGCCAAAATATGTCTGTCTTTATAGATACTGACATTTTTCTTTAAAGCAAACAAACAAAAACCTCTGGCCTATATATCTGTTGTATCCTCTTTCTTCCCTTTCCTCCATAAAGATGCAAATAACAATCTGGTAGCTAGACAAATGGCACAGTATTTCAAAAAGCTTGCTGCTCTTGAAGAAATTTTGAATTCACTTTCAAGGACCCACATTTCATGGATCACAGCTGCCTGTTACTGTAACTCCAGGAGGTCTCACACTTTATTCTTGCCTCGTTGAGCATTCACTCACACATAGCATACCCATACAGAGAGACATATTCAAATAAATAAATATAAAATAGGTGTTTAACAAAAAAGAATTCTGCTTGCCATCCTTGATTATTCTGATTAGTCAGTATATGAATATATACCATCTTTGACACATTGTCCAGGAAGGATATCTGATATATTTCAGATATTTAAATAGGAAAATTGTTCTTCTGCATTATTAAAGATTATATACATGTATATTCTATTTTCTGTTTAACACATTTATTTTATTAACGATATTCAGATGGTAATTATATGAATGACATTGGGGAATATCAAATAAATTAAACATTAAATTAACATCATAAGTATCATGGCTTTTCTTTGATAACAGTTTTAAGCAACTGCCTATTCCTTGCTTTCTGAAAAAGGAGTTTAGAGAATTACTGGGAAAGGAATGCAAGGGTTACTTTATAGAGGGTTCAGATCTCTAAACCATGTTTTTTTTGGCTTTCTTTATTTGGAATAAATATGTTAAATCCATAAAAGTTGATGAGCATGAATATTTTAATTTGCAAATTACAATATTGGCATATAAGTATTTTCTTTGGTAGTAATTAAAGAGTCAATAAAAAAGAGGAATAAATTTTCTTTGGAGTTATGATTTTGGGAAACAATTGAAATAAATATCCATTACTTCAGGGCTATATGTAACTAACGTCTTGAAGAATAATAATATAAGTCGAAACACTAAACAATTAAAATATACATTGAATTAAAATTGATGGTATTTGAAGTAGGTTTCTTGGCCTTTATGTTTTCTTGAAACGCAGAATTCAAAACTATTACTATAAAGTCAAATTTGACCAGAAGCCAGAATAACCAATTTCAGAGTGTCTAGGTGAACACACATCTTTCACATTAATTTCTTATCTTGCCAATTAAAATTTTTCCTGTAGGTACTATATTTGCCTTATGGTAATAGTAAAAGAAAAATAAAACTTCAACTTCCAATTCATTTCTGACCTACATGCCTAGTCAAATGTGTACTTGATCTAAAGAGAAAAAATATAGATTAGTAATCTTATTTCCTTGTTAAATAAAATGTTTTGTTTATTCATTAGAAATTACATAAACTGATAAAAATCTATTTAAATTATATCTATCACTACTTCTCTTTGATTTTCCATAGTGCTTGTGACCCGTTCCCCCTACTTTCTGTTCTATTTTTTAAATAACCCCTTGAGTCAATTAGTGTTATCCATATGCATATAGTTTATGGCCATCCAATAGTTTGTGGCTATCCAATTACCATGATCAGGCACATTTCTACTGGAAAAAAATGTTTTTATTCATCAGGAAGCAACTAAAAATATCTCTTCTGCTACAACTGGAGTCATGTAAGTACCATCTTCACCCACTCTACAAAATTACTGATATGATCTGTCTTGTTCAGGTTGTTGCAGTCATTGTGATTTGTTGAGTAACAACCATACATTTTTCAAAAATTAGCAATTCATAGCCCTTCTCTCTTATGTTAACTTTTTCATTCATTCTTAATTCTCTTCTAATATATTCACTGAACCATAGACTAGCTAGCTTGATATGCATGGTTCATTCACACCTGTACATTCATTGTCATTTATTTTCAACATTTTGACTAGCTAAAAATTTCTTTATTAACCATTTTCTACTTCAAACATATGATTTTTAATAAAGTGAGAACAATGCAAAATTTTTGTTAGAAAAACAAATACTTAGAAGGATATTTGGAAGTATAGCTATGTAGCAAAGCAGGGTAATATTGTCAAATTGTAGCATTGCGTTTGACTATAATTACTGCATAAAGTATGAAATCCCACCTGTGGAGAAGACTTCAAACTAATTGTAAAACACTTGTCTATTGCCATACCTGCTATGCTACTTAATTATTAGTGGCCATATTCTATTAGGATTGTTCATATTGTAGCATTTAGGGTTAAGTCTTTTCTCTCTTAGAAATTTCTAAAGCAGCACCTGGCACTTTATTCAATAGCCACCGGGGCAAATTAATGATGACACTAGATGATTTCTCTATGTCCTAAATCTAAAGTGAGTGGTACTTTCATAATAGCATCTTACCATCTAGTTTAGATGGGCACCCAAAACATACAGCAATAGCCTATGTTTTTGTGGATGCTTCTGTGCTTTCACTAAGCAATAATTTTAGGGGAAAATCTTGTGCTTTATAAAGAGATATTTACTCTTAATTTTGTAAGATTTAGAACTTATTTTAAGGGACAAAATGTTTTTAAATGGACCAAAATTTACTATTTCATACGATTAAAAGACAAAAATAACTTTACCAACCCTGTTACATGGATTTGAAATATAAAAAATAACCCCCAGTTTAAACTTAACTACTAATTAGTGTTTTTTTTCTATAATTTATGAGCTTCCAGAATTTGGGAACACAGTGGTAGGGGTGGGGTAGGGAAAAGGGGAGATGGGGAGAGAGAAGTGAGAAGGGGAGGATTGGGGGAGCTTGGGGGAATGGGATGGTTGAAATGGACGAAGGGTGGATATGGGAGCAAGGAAAAAGATATCTTAATTAAAAGAGCCATTTTAGGATGGCAAGAGACTTGGCTCTAGAGGGATTCCCAGGTGTCCAAGGGTATGTCCCCAGCTAGGTCCTTGGGCAGTAGAAAAGAGGGTGCCTGAACTGGTCATATCCCATAGCCACACTGATGAATATCTTCCATATCACCATAGAACCTTCATCTGGTGATTGATGGAGATAGAGACAGAGACCCACATTGGAGCACTGGACTGAGCTCCAAAGGTCCAGATGAAGAGCAGAAGGAGGGAGAACATGAGAAATGATGTCAGGACCACGAGGGGTGCATCTACCCACTGAGACCGTGTGACTGATCTAATGGAAGCTCACCAAGGCCAGTTGGACTGGTAATGAATGAGCATGTGATTAGCCTGGACTCTCTGAATGTGGCTGAAAATGGGCCTGACTGAGAAGCCGATGATAATGGCACTGGGCTTTGTTTCTACTGCATGTACTGGCTTTTTCGAAGCCTAGTTTGTATGCACACATTGCTAGACATGGATGTAAGGGTTATGGCTTTGAACTTCCCACAGGGCAGGACACCCTAACTTCTCTTAGGATTGGAGAGGTCATGACTTACTGGGAAGATTATAACCTACGTCCATCTTGGGTTGGAGATTCATGGGGTCTACCTGACTGCTCTTCTTCCTCCCAGCATTCTCTTCTGTCTACTCCACCTCTCTAAGCTCTTGTCCTATCAGAAGCCCAAGTAGTCTCTTTATTTAACCAATGAAAGTAACACATAGACAGAAGACCCACCTACATAATTTCCCCTTTTTCTGTTTAAATAAAAAAAGAAAGGCTTTAAATTTAACATAGTAAAATTACATATAACAAAACAGTTATCAAGCAAGAATTATAGTTACAATATTTATATCTATTTTATCTTTTATCATAACTATAAAAAACTATAACTATAACTATCTGTCTATTTTTTAACTCCATCAAAACTCCAGAAGAATATGCTACCTAAGTAAACAAGAAGTAAGCAACATTAGAAATGACAGAGACATATCACTGCCTGGACAGTCACTCAAATATTTTTTTTGTACCACTGGGGCATCCATGTTTGGCCTTCAGGCCCCTAGTATCTAGGAGACTTTTCCACGAAGCAGAAAATTTTAATGGCAGTTCAGTCACCATCTGCTGTGTCCTGCAGAATGTCTCACAGACTCTTTCATGAATCAGGAACCCCAAAAGACTATTTCACCTTTAGGCAAGTTCAGCAGTCCTCTCTCTGTGGGTTCTTTGTGTCCAGTTTATGTAACAGTCCAGGCAAGAACAGTTTCTTGCCTAAATGGCTAACTAACTCCATAAGGAGCCTCTTCAATGTCCATCTTACTCTTGAAGTTGATTGGTGCTTCAAGGAGCAGACATGTCTCATTGTTATGAAAAGCCCTAAGTTATTAAAACATTTAAAATGCCATATTCTGTTGTCTTTAAAAGAAATAAAGAATGCCTCTCTAACTGAAATATATCTCTATATATCTAGAAAATCTAATTGACATGACTACAAGCTTGACTATTATTGATGATTATCTATTAGCCTATATTTCTTAATTATACATTATATTTTAAGTGAACTACACAATCAAAATACCTTAATCAAAATCAGAATTATATATACATATAACAAAATTGACCTTAGATTTATATCAACAAAGCAAAATCTATACCAATGCATACTGGCCTTTAAATGTAAAAGAACATTTATAAAAATTATTTGGAAATATGGGCACAGTTATTTCTCTCCAAACTGCTTTGTGCTGTTTGGGGGCACTGTTATTCAGGTCTTTTATGGTATAACCTGTGTGCCAGGTTCTTTTCAGTCAGCAGTTGAGTGAAGTAATTTTTTGAGGGTGTTCACAGCAAGCTTTCAGGTGGGTGTAGTCTATCATACCATATTGAGAAAGAAGCAATCTAATCTTTTTGAAAGCATCATATTCTTAGACCCAAATTCTGAAGTCATTATAACCTTATGATATCCATTTTGGTTTAGCTTGGCAGCCCATGTAATGAAATGTCTCTCTGTACTTAGCTCCTTTACAGTCAAAAAATTCAAAGAAAACATAATATACAGAATACAAACTCTCTGTGAATTTTTCATTTTTATGTGGTTTATTATTTTTTATTTCTTTTAATCTGTAACTATCTGTACTCTGTCTCTTTAAAGACTTTACCCCCTTTTTAAGCATTAACTTTATTTTCTATATTCTTTTTCTTCTCTTTCTCAAGCCTATGTATGTTTATCTAATACTGTGACCCATTTAGAGGTCTTTTATGTTTGAGTTTGTCCTATTGTGAATCTGTAATTCTTTACTATCTAGGAGCACTTCCTAAAATGTTGAGCGCTTCTTAAAAACTTTATCTTGCACCATGGAGGGCTAATACAGTACCACCCATTTCCTGCTAAGTCTAAACCTTAACTGTACTGTTATTATGACAGTTACAACAGTTCCTGTCTGAGTTCAGCACAGTTCAGCATGGAGCATCCGCTCCTGCCTCAGGTTCATTTGGTGCCCCTGAACTGAGCCCAGTTCCAGGTATGCAGCAGTCCACATTGCAATCAAGCAAGCCTTAGCACTTTACTCACAAAATCCCATCCAAATTCTCTGTCTCCCACAAAAGACAGAGGTTGCAGTAGGAGCATATCCCAGAAAGCCGGCATTTTAAAACTGCGTGGCTTTTTTTTCACCTCCAGGTAGGAGCCAGCACTCAGCACTTTAACTCTGAGAATGAACTTTTATCAAAGTTACTGCCTAATCTGCCAGGCAGACCATTGCACAGTCTGGAAACATCTTTGTGTATGGCGGGGGGGAATCTGCCATGCTCTCCCACTTGTTCATGCCTAGTAAACCTGATTCTGCCACCTGCCCAGGTGCAGGCAGGGAGTGGTGAGCCATTGGCAGGGTCTCAGAGTACTTAGTTCCCGATCCCGAGTGAGCATACAAACATCTGGGCCCAGAAATACTCCATAGTCAGAGTTTGCACCGGTGGCAGGGCCCAGCAAGCTGCGTTTTAAAATGGCACAGCTTTTTTTGTGCTGCTGTTGCTGAATCAGGAAATCTCTCTACAGCATGCCCTAGCAAACAACAAAAAGCAGTGTAAAACTCTCTCTCTTTCCTTTTTAAGCCCTCTCAGGTTTTTAAGTGGATTTAGCCAACCACGTTGAGGCGCCACTTGTAAAAGGAGCAGTGGTCTCTGTTCCCGCCAGAATTACGGCTAGCTTACCCACAAAATAATTACACGGAAACTGTATTCATTTAAACACTGCCTGGCCCATAATATCTAGCCTCTTCTTCACTTACTCTCACATCTTGATTAACCTATTTTTAATAAATCTGTGTGTCACCATGAGGCCATGGCTTACCAGGAAGATTCTAACCTACGTCCATCTCAGGCTGGAGATTCATGGCCTCTGCCTGACTCTGCTCTTTTTCCTCCCAGCCTTCTGTTCAGTCTACTCTACCTATCTAAGCTGTTGTCCTATCAAAAGGCCAAGACAGTCTCTATACTTAGACATTAAAAGTAACACATAGACAGACGACCCACCTACATCAGGGAGTGGGAGAGTGGGAGGAAAATAGGAGGGTGGGAGGAGGTGGAAATTTAGTAGAGATACTCTTCTGTTTAGTAAAGAGCATTTGAAACAAAAGCTGAAAATAGAATAAAAAATATGTCAGAATAAATTATTTGCTAGATTGTATAAAGCCTTCCTAACTGAAATCCTGGCAAATTCAATTTCTTCTATCATTAAATGAAAATTATTAACATTAAATTATTTTTATAAAAATCACATATTAACAATAAAATTATTATATAATTTGAATAAACATTGACCTCATACAAAATGTAAATAATTCAAAGTCCTTTATGTATTCCATGTAAATTCGTGTTTCATAAAATGAAATGGCTGATAGCTTAAAATAACTATACTTTGAAGAATACTATATTCTTTTCTGTTAGTTGCTTTAACAATAACTTCATGTACAAAGTAGCAGTTTACATTTGAGCAATACTTGTCTTACTGTCACTATTAACAGCTAAAGATTTCCTCATTTAATTCTAATATTAAGTTTATAATGCAGGTATGACTACAGCCCCTGCTTCCCAGGTACACAAACTGAAGGATAAAGAGTTAAGCCATTTAAGGAAGATTATGCAGCTAAATTATGCTTAAGCTAGATCTTTGTCATTTTGAGAAAATTGACTTATGAAAAGGATCCAAGCCCTTTCATTTGCCTTCTTCCTATATTCCTGTCCCTTTCCTCATATATGTTCAAATATGAATTTTTTAATGTTTCTAAAACCAGTGAAAAGTTTAATATTACTGATTTTTTAAATTTATATTTGATTTACAAATACTCCCTTTTCCACATACTCTTTTTGTTCTTTTTGATTACTATTATCTCCAAGGAGGTGGTCTCATATACCCATTTTTCTTATTGTTAAATCTCCTTGAAGATTAAAATATTCCTGTAACAACTGAAAAGGGTCACCTAACTTCTCATTCAACATTTCTAGTCTTTTGCACAATGTGGAGACATTTAGTTTATCCCCTTTGTTGTTGAACTGTTCTGTGGAAATATGAATATCATTTTGCTCTGTTGAAAATGAAGCATTTGATATGCTTATAAGTGTTTGCAATTCAAGTTAGATAACACCATTTTTTTCACTGTATGATTAAAAACTGTAGTTCTCAAAGAATTCTCCTAACAGAATGTCTATTCAAGTTTGGAAAACATTAATCACAATGAGAAGGAGAAGCATTCAGAGTAAACTAAAAGAAAAGTTGACTTAAAGCTCTTCATTTTCTTAGAGGCAAACCTTGGCAATAGTATTCCTTTTCCTTTAAACAAACAGTAGATGGAATGCACAAAGTATTTTGTGTCTCTTTCCAAGTCACCTTTAATTTTCTAAGAAATACTATTAAAATGTCAGCATTTTTCAATGTAAGCATCTTCTTTATGAAAAAAAACAAGATAAGAGCTTTTAGAAAAATATGAAGGTTGAGACATATGACACTTGCTGCTTTTCTACTTTTCGGGCAGAACAATAAAAAGAATAGAATCTAAACCATTTTACACCAATAAGAAAGCTTTACTTTTTCATATTTTATCTCTTGATACTTAATGTTTAATTGTTAAAGTCAATTTCATTAATTATATATCCCTTTAATGTTTCGTTCAGAGGAATAAATAATTAAAATGTTTTAAAAATATTTACATATCACCTTATTTTGGAGTGCCTTTTGACATGTCCTTTGTCACATGTCTTATTTTTATTCCTCTTCACTTTATTATGCATAAATAAGTGAATATTTGTTTGCATGGATGAAAAGAATTATCCATGAATATAACAGATTAAACAAGAAAATTATTTTCTCTTACATTTAGTAGTTTCAAAATAAGGTATATTTTCTCAAACATTTGTAGTTTTTTTTCTTACATTTTAATAATATATTCCCATGAATTCAGTAGTTAGACAATATATATTGTATCCAAGTTTTATGCATACTTGTACTTTCTGAAGAGAATCTCTATTGTGTTGATCACTATAACAAGGAACTAGTAGATAGTTTGTCAGTTATTTTACCACCATTTCCCCTTTCTTTTTAACCAATTTCTGAGTTGATAAAAGTAGCAAAATGAATATAGTCTTTGTTGAATAAATGATTGTCTAACAATGAATGTTCATACTTAAGGAGTAGCATGCAATGTTCCTATGTTACAGATTTCTAAATGTTGTATGATCATTTTTCAAATGTCCTATGATGAATTTTCATCACTTGAAAGGAAAATATTACCAAGATGGACATTTTTATAATGCATCCTTAAGAGGCTTTAATTCAAATTTTAGACTCTCAAAGTAACATTGTTCAAGGAAATTACTTGAATCTTCTCAATAATTCCAATCCAGTCTCTTTTTATATTAATTTGAATAGAATAAGATTTATAAATACTGCAGATAACCTTTGATCCATGGAGTCTGGTAATTGGTCCTTGCAGAAACCATTTTCAGTAGCAGCTAATTCTCCATTCCTTTTACTTATTAATTAAACTTAATCTATATTTATATTAAAATTTTAAAATATTTATCTTAAAATATTTATAGAATATCAATTTTCCAAAAACAATTTTTCCTAATTAAATAACATATAATTACATGCTTAACATATTGTCTATTGTTAACATTAAGCCAAACATTAGCTGAAATTATGCTTGTATAATCTATCCAGTCTAAAAATACTAAGTTGAAAATTATTTCTAAGCATATTTGGTACTGTCACTTATCATGCTAAATATCATATTATTGCAGGAAAAATGCACAAAAACAATCATTGACAAAACTAGTGAGAGGTCCTTCTATTTCAAAGCAAACACCTGCTGACATCTCCAACTGTCACCTCCTTCTCAGGATTCTAGGCCACCTACCGTGTTTCTCAAATGATATCTCCCCCTCATTGGTCACCTGCAGTTTATGCCAACTGTCTTGTTTTTTTGTCATCCTTCTTCACAGAGGAACCGACCTGCTGCCAAATTAATATTTAAAAGACTGAAAATTTTTGGTTAGAATATTTCCTGCCTGTTTATGCAAGATGTAATTGCTGGCATTTAATCACTTAATAATATTTTGTTACCTGATGCTTTTTTGATCTTAAAAAATCTTCAATGGCTTCTAAAATAATTAATTCTGCTAAAGAATATACTCATTTTATCTAATTTTCAAATGTAATATGCCATTGTTGTTTGGCTATGTATCAAAATTTAATACAAATAAAACTAAGTATAAAGACATAAACTAGATATAAAAGACAGTAATATTGAAGCTATGTCTATTCAGAAACACACATCAGTTGACATTTCAGGTATGTATTAAATACAGAGACAAAAATATTTATTTTATTATGCTGAAAACCTGAAAAAAATTAGTTCACCAGAGTTCAAGGTAATAAAATCATTGGCAAACTATCATTGAGCTTAATGCTACATGTGCAGCAATTTAGAATACATTTTGAAATAAAATAGTAATTAATGTTGGTGTGAAATTCTAGGTAATATGCAAAAGGCAAATAACAGCAGAGGTATATTATCACAATATTTAAATAAAATTTTGAAACAGACTAAGATGTCATATATAGTTTTTTTTAAATTTAACAAAATATTAAGGTAGAAGAGTTTTGTAATAATTCTTTCTGAAGGAATGTATTTCTCCTATCACAATTCTAGTTCTCTTCTTGGATTAAGGAATGTTGGTAAACTTAATAAGAATCTATTTACTTTTTTCTTTTATTTTATTTTATTGCATTATTAAGAATCAAAACCATAGTCTTGTAAATGCTAAGAAAGTGAATTACTGATGAATTTTATACCAAGTATTTGATATTTAACATTTAAAGGTAGGCTTTAGTATATTTTTTTCTCATTTGATGGTATTCTATAACAAAATCTTAATATAAGTTCTGGATGACGCATCAACAAATGAACTGAATTTCAAGTAACTATTTCAGCAGATAGCTATTGCACCTGTATGCTCATGTCACAGACAAAGGTATTCCAGCTTAATGGACTAGGTCCTAATCAAACTTTGAGCATTCAAATATACTTGGCAATAATACTAACATTCAGGTGAGGTTATCTCAAATTCCCTTGGCTTAAATAAGAAAATATAGTCCCATCTTTTTCAATCATCTTTTAGAATAATCAGTGAAACTCATTATTTCTCTTTAAATAATAATGACTCTAAAAGTTTGTTTTTAGAATTATTAAAAAGTCATAGCCTGATTTAACTGTCTTCTACATCTAGATTTATTGAGGACTTAAGTAAAAGTTCAACTATATCAGATATAAAGGAGACAAAATATATGCTGATAGTAAGATAGGGTGAACTGCCATTCTAGACTTCAAAATGTGTATGTTAGAAAACTATAGTAATAAAAACTTCCATACTGGTATGAAGGCCTAAATATCTACTGATGTAAAGAAGTAGAATGGCTAAACTTTAGTATTCATTACTATAGTGATTAGATATTTAGAAGAAAGGCAAAAATCATACAACTGAGAAAAGGCAGGATCTTTGACAAATAGTTCTTTCAAAACTGAATATTTATAGGTAGAAGATAATTTTGACCTATACTTATCAACCTATGCAAAATTAACAAAAAGTAAATGGAATACCTCTAACATGAGGCTTGAAATACTGAAACTTGAAGATGAAATCATAGGTTATTCCTTATAGGATATAGGTTAGAAAAGGTATTTCTGAATAGAACTCCATTTCTCCAGGAATTAAGTTCAAGAATTTACAATTGGGTGTTATGAACCATACTGCTCTGAACATAGTTGAGAACATGTCCTTGTGTTTATTTGTAATAGCCAGAACCTGGAAACTATATAGATGTTTCTCAACCAAAGAATGGATAAAAAAATGTACATTTTCATAATGGAGTGCTATACAGTGGTAAAAAATAATATCTTGAAATTTGTAGGCAAATGGAAGTGTCTAGAGAAAACCATATTGAGTGAGGTAACCCAGACGCAGAAAGACAAATATAATATATATCCACTCATAAGTGAAGTGACTTTTAGACACAAAGCAAAAGAAATCAGCATATAGTAGTCCACAACCCCAGACAACTTAAGACACTAAAGAGTACCATGCAAGGATCGATATTGGAAGGAGAAAAAGACAAGATCTCCTGAGTAAATTGGGATCTTGGGTGTCATGGAAGAGAGTAGAAGGGTAGAGGGGGGAATGGAGTGGAAAAAATATATAGCTCAGTAAAAACAATTAAATCAATAAAAATATTATTTTTATAAAAGATTTATAACTGAACCTTATAAATATGAAAAAGGTTCTATATAATGAAACAAAAATCAGTCAACGGAAAGGGAATCACAGAGAGGTTATTCATTAGACAAAGGATTAATATAACTTTGAAATAAAAACTAAACAAAGTTTAAGAGTCAAGAAAATAAACCTAAAATGGGCTAGATATCTTAACAGAGAGCTCATTATAGAAACAAAAATGGCAAAGAAATACCTAGAGAAAAGATCAATGTTCTTAAAATATAGGAAAATGCAGATAAAAACAACTTTAAGATTTGTATTTACATCATTCAGAATGACTAACATCAAAAAAACAGATGACAACAAATGCTTACAAGGCTATGGAGAAAGAGAAACCCTCTTTTGACATTTCTGGGCATGAAATGTCATTTTTAAAATTAGTATGGATGATTCTCCAAGGAAGTAAAAATAGCAAATATCTCACCTTCTTCTCCAGGGTCTAGTCTACTGAGTATCTCTTACTTCTCTTACTTGCTCATGTATATCTTCTCCTTTTGCTGTGGTTTTTTGTTTGTTTGTTTGTTTGTTTGTTTTTCAAGACTAGGTTTCTCTGTAGCTTTGGAGCCTGTCCTAGAACTAGCTCTTGTAGCTCTGATGGGCCTCGAACTCACGGAGTCTGCTTGTCTCTACCTCCCAAATGCTGGGATTATAGGCATGTGCTAAGACCGCCTGGCCCATACCTTCTCCTTAACTAGATATATAGTCCAAGACCCACATTCAGTGCCCTATATTAGGATGGCTAACCTTCCTTATATAGTTACTAGCTTCTAGACTTAATCCGGGAACTACTCTTCTTGCAACCACCTACATATCCCTGTAGTACTGCATTACACCTGCCATTCATTGTAACTAGACTACCCACTTCTTTCTCTGATGTCCAGCCTTTTAAGTCCCCATCATCCATTTGCATCCTTTCTTCAATCTGACAAATCTTGAAATAGCATCCTATATCCAGTGACCTAGCCTAATATGGATATTTCTGACTATGCCACAACCCTGCCAAATATACTCCCATACTCTAGGTTTACCCCAAGCGGCCCATTCTGTACTGTAGCAAGAAGCCACAAGAGTCTGTTCAGGGTTCTCAAGAATTTATTTAGATGTAAAATAAGCATGAACACTCACTGATAAAGAACAGTTTAGATGCTGCTAATTATTGGCTTTTTTCATCTGATCATTTGTATCAGGTAAAAAGCAAGCGTCCTGCTCTGCTCTGACCACCCAATGGAGTAGGAGTACAAGAGAAGGTGAGAGCCTCTCTCTAAGCTTATAAGCTTTCAAGTTCACAGACAAGACAGTGCCCTAGGATTTGTAATCTCCAAAAGCCATTGGCTAAAAGGATCAAAATTCTATGACACTGTACAACAGTCCAGGCACATCTCACTTCATTCTTCTCAAGCCATTTCAAATCTCTAGGCCCAACCTGTCTACTTATTGTCATTATGCACCAAATTTCTCTGCTCACATCAAATTTGGAAATAACAAAAGGCTGTTAGATCAGATCCTATATAAAAATATAGGAACAATATTAAGCAAGTATCTTCTCTTCAAATGATTTCAGTCTTCTAGAAATGCTTGGCAATGATAATCACCTAGATAAAACAAAAGATATAGAATTTAAAAGAATATTCTTATTCTTCAACAAAGAATTCAAGGAATTTAAAGAAAAAACACAAAAATATACAAAAATAATCAGTGACAACAATTGGAAAGAACTAAGAAAAACAAACATTTGAGGGAAGCCCCAAAAGTCATAAATACAAGGCTGATGGAAATGATGAACAATATTAAATATGAGAAGAGAATTTAATAAAAAGATGGTAACATTGAAGAGGATTCGATCAAAAATTAAAGAAATAAAGAAAAATCCAATAATTCAACCAGAAAACTCAAAGGAAAGCCTTAAATATAAAACAAATCAAACAGAAAACAGAACAACAAAACAGAAAGATAGAGCAGAGGATCTACCAAATAGAAAAGGAATATGAAATTTTAAATATCCTTGCACACAAGAAAGGAACCTTCAGGACATAATGGACACCACTAAACACCTAAACCTCCAAAATATAGCATAGATGAGGTAGCAGAATCCTAAGTCAAAGACATAGTTCAGACTTCGATAATCTCATAAAAGAAATCTTCCTCCAAATAAAGACACAACCATTTTGATTCCAGGATCATATTGGATACCAAAAAGAAACTAGAAAGAAAAATACACAAAATGTTATATTTAAGGAAGTAAGTATGTAAAAAATAAGTTTTTAAAAATGCTGGAGGGAGGGGGGAGGAACTTGGACTTCCCACAGGGCAGGAGACCCTGACTGCCCTTGGGGACAAAGAGGGAGGAGAAGAAGGAGGGGGGGAGTGGGAGGGCGTTGGGAGGAGGGGCGTAAATGGAAACTCTTTATAATTTAATAAAATTACTTTAAAAAAAATGCTGTAAAAATGTATATAATGGAAAGCCTAAAATAATAGTAACTGATATTTCACTGGATATAATAGTATATTAACATAAATCCATGAAAAGTAGGTGATTTCAATAACCCAATTTTTCTAATATACAGTTCAACTGGAGAAGAAAAATAAAACATAAAAATAAGGACATAATCAAATGGATGTGACATGGTAACTACAGAATATTCTAATCAAACTCCAAGAATACATATAGTATATAACAGAACATAGAATATTTCTTAAGAAGAATACATCTGGATATGAAAAAAATCTCTAAAAATTTCAAAAATATTTAAAATTATTCCTTGAATAATTTATTAAGACAGTGCAATAAAACTTAAAATTGATAGCCAAATTAATATAATAATACCAAATCTCTGGAAATCATTGAAAAAAAAACAGTATCGTAAAGAAAATTTTAGTGCTATGTGCTTACATTTAAAAAATTAGAACCAGTAGTACAATACTGGTACATGCCCCTATTCTCACCATTTGGCAGGCAGAGACGGATGGATCTCTGTTAGTCTGATGACAACCTGATCTATAGTGTAATTTCCAGCATAATTCAGGCTGCACAAAAAATTCTGTATCAAATTACCTAGACTAAATAAATTAATTAATAGAATAAAAATCATAAAGAGCACAAATAAATTATTTAATGCTACAAGTAAAAAAAAACTGGAAATACTAGAGGAAACCAAATCCAAATCCAGTTGGCAGTATGAAATCATAAAAGTAAGAGCATAAATCTCTGAAACATAATCTGGTTCTTTGAGGAAATAAGATCGCTACATCTTTTGTACCACTAACCAAAAGAACAAAAGAAGTAATTAACAACCCCCACCAAAAAAGATAGCATTATAATAGATACTGAAGAAATTCAGACTATTATGAGAAAGCATTTTACAAATCTGTACATGATTGAGCTGGAAAACCTTAAAGAAATTGATGAATTTCTATATTAAGCCAAATCACCAAAATTGACATGAAATCAGCAACAGACAGACTGAAAACATATGAAGATATTGAGCATACAATAAAGAAGTCTCCCAGACAAATAAAAGTTCCTGCTCATATATACTCAAAGCAGAATTCTACTGGAATTTCAGATAGAATATATTGTTAGTCTTTCTTAAATTATTTTTGAAAAAGTAGAATTTAAAGGAGTATTCTAAAACTACTTGAAAGACAGCATAATTCTAACACCAAAATCAGGTAAGAATACACAATAAAGGAAAGCTACAAATCAATAATTTTCATGAACATAGACATAAAATTCTCAAACACTTCAAAAATATTATATAATATGACCAAGTTGGCTTTATTCCTGAAATGGAGAGGATGATAAACATAATCAAGTATATAAATGTAATGAACCAAATACATGGCCTCAAAGACAAAATCACATAATTCTCTCAGTAGGTATCGACAATGCTTTTGACAAAATGCTACATTTCTTAAGACCAAATTTCTAGAGAATGTAGAGTTACAGGGAATCTCTCAACACAACATATCTATGATACATGCCAAGGTAACTGTACTAAATTAAGTAAAGCTTGTAAAAACCCTATCAGAGTTAGGAAAGAGTCAGAGATATTCACTATGCCCATTATTCTTCAATATTGTTGTTGAATATCTGAAACAGAAAAGCAAAATTAAGAAATTAAAAGTATACACATGGCAAAAGAAGAATTCAAATTATCCTAATTTGAAGGTGACATTAAACTATGTAATAGAGATCCCCGTCAAAAAAAAAAAAATAGGTACTAGCAAACTTTTGCGAAAGCAATCCTACAGTGTAATGAGTCTCCAGAATTGAATTCAAATGTTAACAATCAGTTTAAAGATAAATAAGTAAAATATGCAAAGAACTATAACATGTAAACATGCAAACCAAAACTTTACATCTAATGACTAGGTCAATAAATAGCACACAGGTCTTCAGAAAAGAAATACAGAGAACAGTTTTTTTTTTTTTTTAATGGTCAACTCCTTTTCCATCAGAAAGAAAATCCATCTCACAAAATTAAGAATAAATAAGAATTGTGATTATGAAGTAAATAATTGACAATATCCTCACAAATATTGGCAAGGATAAGGTAAAAGAGGAACCCAAATATACTATCGTATGAAGTAAAATTAAAATAATAACTGGGTTAAACACTCTGGAAGTTTTTAAAAAGTATAGCAAACCAACCATAAAATTTGAATTAATTCATAACCAATGAATGTCTTTTCTGGAAAAATATTCAAATATTTTATGTTACACCACAGATGTATATTTAGCCATGTTCATTTAAGTTCTTTTTACTTTTTTATTAAATATTGATTTTTTTCAAACAATATATTCTGTTCATCTTTTCCTGTCACTTTTCTTCTCTGAGATTCTTCCCAGATCTCCACTCTTATAACTCCATACCTTATTTCTCTGTGTCTTAAAAAAGAAAAACAGGCTAATAAAAAGAAAACAGTAAAACTACCTAACAAAAAAAACAAAAAAGTGCCTGCAAATTCAGAGACACACACATAAAAACACAAAAATGAAAACCATAGTAAACAAGCAAAAAATCAGTAAGGTAAATATATTACAAAAAACAATATTGGAAAACAATATTTAAAAATGAGTTATTTTTTGTTGACCATCAATTGCTGGGCATAAGGCCTGCCTCTAAGTGTGGTTTGCATACCTAGTGAAATTCTCTTTTTTTTTTTCAAAAAAAAACTTATTGTTTTAATCTGTGTGTCTATTTATAACTGAACAGGTGTGGTATCAGGTGGGACAGAAACTTCAAGCTTCACTGGTGCCTAACTATAGACTTATCCATACTGACTGCTGTTCATGATACTAGAAGGTACTCTTCATTGAACCAAAGGTAAACACCAACATAGTTGCAAACTCTTTTTTTTCTAAAATGGTCACTTGCCACTATGTTACATTTGTGCAATAATGACATAATTTTTTCCTGACAATTCTCTTAGTATGGTGACAATGACTATACTTCCTCCTGATTATTGTCCTATCAGCTTTTTATTAAAGCAGCATGAGTGAAAAATTTTTGCAATATCCAAAAGCATTATCCAACATCATTTCCCCTTTTTTCATTTCAAAACAAGACCCTGAATCCATTCTCCTTTGTGTAATTTTTTCCTGACCATTATCCTTAACAACTTATAAACAATACACTAAACAAAGACAAACAATATAATCCATTTTGAGAATGTGTGCATAATTCTCTTAGCTACATCCTTCTGATTGGGGTCACTGATTGTTGTATAAGGACCTAAAGAAAATTTAGGATTATGATCAAGTTCTGAGTAGAGTGTACTGTGAGACTGAATCATCTTATCTGGAAGTCTTAAAGCTATTCTGAATGCCTATAACTGTGCCTACTTCAGCATGTTCAATGAGATATATAAGCAATGTCTTAGCAGTAGAGTCATACCACAAAAATGTGGGAAGCAATCAATTGCTTTGTTAATTTCCTGTGTATTTTGGTGGTACCCATGATACCCCTATGGCAAACAACTTAATTATATGTAACCCATTCCTGGTACTGCAAGTTTCCTTTTGAAATGAAAGAGGCATATCTTGCACTTTTCTCAAAAATTGTTTGGTGATTCAATATTATGTTCATATAGGTATATATTTTAGGAAGCTTATGCTATAATAGCTTTCAAAATGTCACATAAAATGGCCCTTAGTGTTAGATATTCCTCTGTGTATCCACTTTCCCTACTAATCTTGGTTTATTCCTCTCATTTCAATATCCCACCGTGTCTGTCTAACTAGATATACCATTTTCTCTTAATTGGAAAATCCTCTCTTTACCCAATATTCCTTACTCTATACATAACCACTGTAGTTACACTGACAGTGACATAAGTATTGAAGGCTTAAAAGCTAACTTCCACATAGCAGACAATATATAACATATTTGCATTTTTTAGTCTGAGTTATCATACTCAGGAAATTTTTTTCACGCTCTATCAACATACTTGAAGATTTCATTTCTAACAACTGAATAATTTCCAATTGTATAAATGTACTGTATTTTATTATATATTGATGAACTTTGAGGTTGTTTCTAATTTCTGGCTATTGTGAACAGATCAGAATGAATATGGCTGACCAAGTGTCTCTGTAGTAAAATGTAAAGTCAATTGGGTATTTGCCAAAAAGTGATATAGCTGAGTCTTGTGGTAGATATATTCTGAACTCTCAGATAATCAACCACACTGATTTGCATAGTAGCTGTTCAATTTTGTACTCCTACCATCAGTACATGGGTATCCTCCATTCCCCACATCCTCAACAGCATGAACTGTTAATTGTTTGAATAATTTAGCCAATTCTGGCTGGTATAATATTAAATTTCAATTTTTCATTTGCATTTCCCTGGTGAGTAAGAATGTTCAACATTTCTTTAAGTGTTTCTCAGAAATATGTGTGTGTATTAATTTTTTTGTGAAATCTGTTTTGTTCTGTACTCCATTTCAATTGTGAAAAATTTTCTGTAGATATCTAGAACTAAATATATATTGCTTCTTTCCATATTTTGTATATTAGTATTCTATCACATGTATAATTAGTAAAAACCTTTCCTTTTCTGTACCCACCTGCAATTTTCAAGTGATGATGTCCTTTGCAATACAGAAGAGCTTCAATTTCACGAGGTCTCATTTGTTAATTGTTTGTTGTGCATGTACTCTTAAGTGTTTTGTTCAGAAAGTTTTTTCCTGTGCCAATGCTTACAAAACTATTTGCCAATTTATTTTTTTTCTTTTTTTTTAAAGTAAATTTTATTAAATTATAAAAGTTTCCATTTCCGCCCCTCTTCCCAACACCCTCCCACTCCCCCCACTCCCTCTCCTCCTCCCTCTTCGTCCCTTAGAGTAGTCAGGGTTTCCTGCCCTGTGGGAAGTTCCAGTTCCTTCCTTCTCCTTCCAGGTCCAGGAAGGTGAGTGTCCAAACAGACTGGATCCCCAAAATCCAGTATATGCAGAGGAAACAGGTCCCAGTATCATAGTCAATGGCTTTTCAGAAAGACTTTGGGCCAGCCACATTCAGAGAATCCGGCCAAATTCCGAGAATCTGGTTAGATCACCTCCTCGTTCAGTCCCAGTCCAAATGGCCTTGGTAAACTCTCATTAGATCCCTTCCCTTGTATCAGTGGGTGATAGCATCCCTCGCAGCACTGATTTCGTTTTTCATGTTCTTGCTCCTTCTGCTCCTCATTTGGACCTCGGAGGGCTCAGTCCGGTGCTCCAATGTGGGTCTCCATCTGTATCGCCATCCTTCGCCAGATGAAGAATCTATGGTGATAAGCAAAATATACATCAGTATGGTTATGGGCCACGGCCGATTCAGGCACCCTCTCCTCTGTCCAGAGAACAATCTGGGGGATCTCTCCTTGGACCTGGGATCCCATATATAATCAAGTCTCCTGTAAACCCTAAAATGACTCCCTTAGTTGAAATATATTCTTCCCTGATCCCATATTCATCCTTCATCCCTCCCCCCCCATCCCAGGCCACCAAGCTTTCCCCGTTCCTCCCCTACTCCCTTCTCTCTAACACTCTCCCCTTCCATCAACCCTCCCACCCCCCCATGCACCCGAGGCTACCTGGGACTCTTGTCTATTTCCTACCTCCTGGTGGATAGCTAAATAATCTTCATCAGGTTCATCTTCTTATTTAGCTTCTCTAGGATCACGAATAATAGGTTCAAAGACCTTTAATTATGGTTAGAATCCACTTATGAGTGAATACATACCTTGTTCCTCTTTTTGGGTCTGGCTTACCTCACTCAGTAAAGCGTTTTCTATTTCCATCCATTTGCATGCAAAATTCAAGATGTCATTGTTTTTTACCGCTGAGTAAAACTCTAATGTGTATATGTTCCATACCTTTTTTAACCATTCTTCTATTGAGGGGCACCTAGGCTGTTTCCAGGTTCTGGCTATTACAAATAGTGCTGCTATGAACATAGTAGAACAAATGCTTTTGTAGTATGTTAGGGAATGTCTAGGGTATATTCCCAAGAGTGGAATTGCTGGGTCCTGAGGGAGGTTGACTCCCAGTTTCCTGAGAAACCGCCACACTGATTTCCACAGTGGCTGCACGAGTTTGCATTCCCACCAACAATGGATGAGTGTTCCCCTCACCCCACATCCTCTCCAGCATAGGCTATCCTTGGTGTTTTTGACTTTAGCTATTCTGACAGGTGTAAGATGGTATCTCAAAGTGGTTTTGATTTGCATTTCCCTGATCGCTAAGGAGGTTGAGCATGACCTTAAGTGTCTTCTGGCCATTCGAAGTTCATCTGTTGTGAATTCTCTATTAAGTTCAGTACCCCATTTTTTAATTGGGTTAATTAGAGTTTTAGTGCCTAGTTTCTTGAGTTCTTTGTATATTTTGGAGATCAGACCTTTGTCTGATGAGGGGTTGGTGAAGATCTTCTCCCAGTCAGAAGGCAGCCTTTTTGTCCTACTGACAGTGTCCTTTGCTTTATAGAAGCTTCTCAGTTTCAGTAGATCCCATTTATTCATTGTTTCTCTTATTGTCTGTGCTGCTGGGGTCCTACTTAGGAAGAGGCCTCCTGTGCCTATATCTTGTAGACTACTTCCCACTTTCTCTTCTATCAGGTTCAAAGTGGACGGATTAATGTTGATGTCTTTAATCCATTTGGACTTGATTTTTGTGCATGGTGATAGATATGGATCTACTTTCATTTTTTTACAGGTTGACATCCAGTTATGCCAGCACCATTTGTTAAAGATGCTTTCCTTCTTCCATTGTATACCTTTAGCTCCCTTGTCAAAAATTAGGTGTTCATAAGTTTGTGGGTTAATATCTGGGTCTTCTATTCGATTCCATAGGTCGACTTCTCTGTTCTTATGCCAATACCAAGCTGTTTTCAATACTGTAGCTCTATAATAGAGTTTGAAGTCAGGGATGGTAATGCCTCCAGAAGTTCTTTTATTGTATAAGATTGTTTTGGCTATCCTGGGTTTTTTGTTTTGCCATATAAACTTGATTATTGTTCTCTCAAGGTCTGTGAAGAAGTTTGATGGGATTTTGATGGGGATTGCATTGAATCTATAGATTGCTTTTGGTAGAATTGCCATTTTTACTATGTTGATTCTCCCAATCCAAGAGCAGGGGAGGTCTTTCCATTTTCTGGTATCCTCCTCAATTTCTTTCTTCAAAGTCTTAAAGTTTTTGTCAAATAGGTCTTTCACTTCCTTGGTTAGAGTAACCCCAAGATATGTTATGCTATTTGTGGCTATCATGAAAGGTGATGCTTCTCTGATTTCCCTCTCTGCTTCTTTATCCTTTGTGTATAGGTGGGCCACTGATTTTTTGGAGTTGATCTTGTATCCTGCCACGTTACTAAAGGTGTTTATCAGCTGTAGGAGTTCTTTGGTAGAGTTTTTGTGGTCACTTATGTAAACTATCATATCGTCAGCAAATAACGAAAGTTTAACTTCATCCTTTCCAATACGAATCCCCTTGATCTCCTTATGTTGTCTTATTGCTATTGCTAGAACTTCAAGCACTATATTGAAGAGGTATGGAGAGAGTGGACAGCCTTGTCACGTTCCTGATTTTAGTGGAAAGGCTTTGAGTTTCTCTCCATTCAGTTTGATGTTAGCTGTCGGTTTGCTGTATATTGCTTTTATTATATTTAGGTATGATCCTTGTATTCCCAGTCTCTCCAACACCTTTATCATAAATGGGTGTTGAACTTTTCAAAGGCTTTTACAGCATCTAGTGAGATGATCATATGGTTTTTTTCTTTCAGTTTATTTATATGATGGATTACATTGATAGATTTGCGTATGTTGAACCAGCCCTGCATCTCTGGAATGAAGCCAACTTGAACATAATGGATAATTTTTCTAATGTGCTCTTGGATTCGGTTTGCCAGTATTTTATTGAGAATTTTCGTGTCGATGTTCATGAGTGAGCTTGGCCTGTAATTCTCTTTCTTGGTTGTGTTTTTGTGTGGTTTTGGTATTAGGGTAACTGTAGCTTCATAAAAGGAGTTAGGCAATGACTCTTCTGTTTCTATATTGTGGAATACATTAAGGAGTATAGGTATTAGCTCTTCCTGGAAGTTCTGGTAGAATTCTGCATTGAAACCATCTGGTCCTGGGCTTTTTTTGGTAGGGAGATTTTTGATATCAGCTTCTAATTCTTCGCGACTCACAGGTCTATTTAGATTGTTCACCTGGTCTTGGTTAAACTTTGGTATATGGTACTTATCTAAAAAAAATGTCCATTTCTTTTACATTTTCCAACTTTGTGGCATATAAACTTTCATAGTAAGATCTAATGATTCTCTGAATTTCCTCTGTGTCTGTGGTTATGTCCCCCTTTTCATTTCTGATCTTATTAATTTGCATGTTCTCTCTCTGCCGTTTGATTAATTTGGATAGGGGTTTGTCAATCTTGTTGATTTTCTCCAAGAACCAGCTTTTTGATTCATTGATTCTTTGGATTGTTTTCTCTGTTTCTATTTTGTTGATTTCAGCCCTCAGTTTGATTATTTCCAGTCTTCTAGACCTCCTGGGTGAATCAGTTTCTTTTTTTTCTAGATCTTTCAAGTGTGCTGTTAAGTCTCCAATGTGTGCTTTCTCTGCTTTCTTTAATTGGGCACTTAGTGCTATGAACTTTTCTCCTAGCACTGCTTTCATAGTGTTCCATAGGTTTGAGTATGTTGTGTCTTTGTTTTCATTAAATTCAAGGAAGACTTTAATTTCTTTCTTTATTTCTTCCTTGACCCAGGGGTGATTTAGTAGTTGACTGTTCAGTTTCCATGAGTTTGTTGGCTTCCTGGGGGGAGCATTGTTGTTGAATTCTAATTTTAGTCCATGGTGATCTGACAAGACACAGGTAGTTACTAATATTTTTTTGTATCTGTGGAAGTTTGCTTTGTTACCGAGTATGTGGTCAATTTTCGAGAAGGTTCCATGAGCTGCAGAGAAAAAGGTATATTCTTTCCTATTTGGGTGGAGTGTTCTATAGATGTCTGTTAAGTCCATTTGATTCAATACCTCCAATAGATCTCTCAATTCTCTGTTTTTTTTCTGTCTGATTGACCTGTCCATTGGTGAGAGAGGAGTGTTGAAGTCTCCTACTATTAGTGTGTGTGGTTTGATGACCGCCTTGAGTTCTAGAAGAGTTTCTTTTACATATGTGGGTGCCTTTATATTAGGAGCATAGATATTCAGGATTGAGACTTCCTCCTGATGCATTGTTCTAGTTATGAGTATGAAATGTCCATCTCCATTTCTTCTGATTGATTTTAGTTTGAAGTCAATTTTGTTAGATATTAGAATGGCCACGCCCGCTTGTTTCTTAGGTCCATTTGCTTGGAAAACCTTTTCCCAACCCTTTACTCTGAGTAGGTGTCTGTCTTTGTGGTTGAGGTGTGTTTCTTGTAAACAGCAGAATGTTGGATCCTGTTTTCATATCCAATCTCTAAATCTGTGCCTCTTTATAGGTGAATTGAGTCCATTGATATTAAGTGATATTAATGACCAGTGGTTGTTGACTCCGGTCATTTTTTTTTTTTTTTAGGTAGTAGAGTGTATGTGTTTTTCTTCTTTGATTTGTGCTTGTGAATGGTCGCTAGATGATCGAGTTATTGTAGGCCGTGTTGGGAATGTTGGATTCCTTCGGTAGTGATTTTCCTTCTAATATTCTCTGTAAGGCTGGATTAGTAGCTACGTATTGTTTAAATTTGTTTTTATCCTGGAATATTTTGTTTTCTCTGTTGATAGTGAACAATAGGTTGGCTGGGTATAGTAGTCTGGGTTTGCATCCATGGTCTCTTAGTTTCTGCAGTACCTCTATCCAGGATCTTCTGGCTTTCATGGTTTCCATAGAGAAATCCGGTGTAAGCCTGATAGGTTTACCTTTATAAGTTACTTGACCTTTTTCCTTTGCAGCTCTTAAAATTTTTTCTTTAATATTTATGTTTTGTGTTTTGATTATTATATGGGGAGGGGATTTTTTTTCTGATCCAGTCTATTCGGTGTTCTGTATGCTTCTTGAACCTTCATAGGAATATCGTTCTTTAGGTTGGGAAAGTTTTCTTCTATAATTTTGTTGAATATATTTTCTGGGCCTTTGATCTGCAGTTCTTCTCCTTCTTCAATCCCTATTATTCTTAGATTTGGTTTTTTTTTTTTGTGTCCCAGATTTCCTGAATGTTTTGTGAACAGAATTTGTTGGATTTGCCGTTTTCTTTGACCAGAGCATTTATTTTCTCTATGGTATCTTCAGATTCTGAGATTCGTTCTTCTATCTCTTGTATTCTATTGGTTATGCTTGATTCTGTAGTCTCCGTTCGTTTACCTAGGTTTTCCATATCCAGCCGGTTCTCCGTTTGTGTTTTCTTCATTGCCTCCATTTCAGTTTTCAATTCTTGCACTGTTTCCTTTGTTTGTTTGATTGTTTTTTCTTGGTTTCTCAGGGTCTCATTCACGGATTTACTTATTTCTTCAAACTTTTTGTTATATTTCTCATCAATTTCTATACTCATTACTTCAAACTTTTTGTTATATTTCTCATCCAATTCTTTAAGGGAGTTATTCATATCCTGTTTAAGGTACTTTATTGCTTTCATAATGGCACTTTTTTCCACTTCTTCTGGGTTAAGGTGTTCAAGCCCTTCTGTTGTAGGGTCCTTGGGATCTAGTGTTTTCATGTTGTTTTTCAGATTGTTGGATGAGGTCTTACCTTGGCGTCTGCCCATCTCTTACTTCAAATGTTCTCTATTGGAACTTCTGTTACCCGGTCAGGTTCCCTTCTTGGGCAGGGACTTCACTGACAGAATGCCCACCTTTCCTCAGGCAGGCTATTGAAGCACAGGCACTCCCTCTTTCCTGGATGCGCTTACAATGCAGGCTCAGCTTGCAAGGCAGCTGAGCTGGGGAAAATTTTATGGCCCCAGGAGGAAGGGAGAAATATAGGAATTCGTACCTGGATGGGAGCTGAGATGGCAAGCGGGAGGGGATAGCCAGCACTGCAGGGCGACCTGGGCGACTGTGGGGTCGGGGAACGCCAAAGCTCTTCCTCACCAGGACCCTGTCAAGGCCCGAAGCAAACTCACCCCTCCGATGGCCCTCTGCTAGAAGTCAGGGCCCCTGCTGGTCAGGAATGTGGCTGAGCTGGCACCTGGTCCACCTGTCCTCAGGGAGGCCTTTAGGACCCAAGAACTGCCTCGAACCGGGCTTCGCCTACAGCCCAGGCCCAGCTCGCAAGGCAGCTGAGCTGGGGAAATTTTATGGCCCCTGGGGGAAGGGAGAAATATAGGAATTCGTACCTGGATGGGAGCTGGGATGGCAGGCGGGAGGGGGTAGCCAGCACTGCAGTGTGACCTGGGCGTCTATGGGGTCGGGGAACACCCAAGCTCCTCCTCACCAGGACCCTGCCACGGCCCGAAGCAAACTCACCCCACCGATGGTCCTCTGCTAGAAGTCAGGGCCCCTGCCTGATGGAAGCTGGGATTGCAGGCAGGAGGGGTTAGCCAGCACTGCAGGGCGACCTGGGCGTCTGTGGGGTCAGGGAAAGCCCAAGCTCCTCCTCGCCGGGACCCTGCCAGGACCCGAAGCCAGCTCACCCCACAGAAGGCCCTCTGCTAGAAGTCAGGGCCCCTGATGCTCAGGAATGTGGCTGAGCTGGCACCTGGACCACCTGTCCTCAGGGAGGACTTTAGGACCCAGGAACTGCCTCGAACTGAGCTGCGCCTACAGCCAAGGCCCAGCTTGCAAGGCCGCTGAGCTGGGGAAATTTTATGGCCCCAGGGGGAAGGGAGAAATATAGGAATTCGTACCTGGATGGGAGCTAGGATGCTATTTGCCAATTTATCTACTACCAAATTCAATATGTCTGGTCTTACATTGAGGTTCTTCATCCATTTAGAAATGAGTTTTGTACAAATTGATGAATATGTATCTATTTGCAATCATCTACATAATGCCATCCAGTTTAACCAGCACCATTTGTTGAAGAGGTTTTCATTTCTTCCAGTGTTTATTTCTCTCCTCCTTATAAAAAATCATGTGTCTATAGGTGTGTAGACTTATGCTAAAGTATTCTATTCAATTTCACCAATCAGCCTGACTCCCATGCTAATGTCATGTTATTTTTAATAATATAGTATTATAGTACATCGTGACATTAGTTATGGTGACACCTCTATCAGTTCTTGAATGATTTCAATAAATTTATATATTCTGTCTTTTTTGTGTTTCCACATTTAGCTTGTAATTGTCATTTCAAGTTAGTGAAGAACTGTGTCGTGATTTTGATGGGAACTGCATTGAATCTGTATTCTAAGTTTGATAAGATGGTCATTTTTTATGAGAAGCAGAAGGAAAGAGAACGTGAGCAAAGAAGGCAAGACCAGAGGGAACCTTCATCCTTCATCCGACGATGGATGGCGATACAGACGGAGACCCACATTGGAGCACCGACTGAGCCCCCCAAGGTCGAAATGAGGAGCAGAAGGAGGAAGAAAATGAAAAAGGAAATCATGACTGCGAGGGATGCGATCACCCACTGATACAAGGGGACTGATCTAATGAGAGTTCACCACGGCCAGTTGGACTGGGACTGAACGAGGACGTGATCCAACCAGATTCTCTGAATGTGGCTGGCCCGGAGTCTTTCTGAAAAGTCATTGACAATGACACTGGGACTTGTTTCCTCTGCATATACTGGATTTTGGGGATCCAGTCTGTTTGGATGCTCACCTTCCTGGACCTGGAGGGAGGGGGGAGGAACTTGAACTTCCCACAGGGCAAGAAACCCTGACTGCTCTTAGGGATGGAGAGGGAGGAGGAGAGAGAGTGAGGGAAGTGGGAGGGTGTTGGGAGGAGGGGCAGAAATGGAAATTTTTATAATTTAATAAAATTACTTTCTCATAAAAAAATAAAAAATAAAAAAATAATATTCCAAATCCATAAGAATGGGACATCTTTCAATACACTGATAAATTTTACAATATCTTTCTTTAATGTCTTAAAGTTTTTATTTTGCATATATGCCACTTTCTTGGTTAGCAACCCCAAGATATTTTATGAAGTTATTGTGAAAGGTATTTTTCCTCTGATTTCTTTCTCTGTCATTTTTTAGTTTACATGTAGGAAGGCTACTGGTCTTGTGCTCTGATTTTCTATCCTGCTACTTTTCTGCAAATATTTTTACACTGAAGAATTTTTCCTGGGTGGTTTAGGGTCATTTATATATAAAATGATATCTTCTGTAAATAACAATACTTTTATTCTTCCTTTCAAATTTTTATCCCTTAAATCTCCTTCAGTTTTCTTTTCACTGTAACTTAGACTTCAAGTAGTATATTGAATCGTTATATAGAGAGTTGAGATCTTTGTCTTATTCCTGATTTTAGCAGAAATGTTTTGAGTATCTCTTCATTTGGGTTCACAATGGCTGTGTGCTTTCTATAAATTGTCCTTATTATGGTGAAGTCTCAGTATCCTGAGTATCTCCAGAATATTTACCATGAAGAGTTAATGAATTGTGTCCAAGTCATTTCTGCTTATAATAAAAAAATGTAGTTTTTGTCTTTCAGTCTATTTATGTGGTGTATTACATTTATTAATAGCAAAAATAATCAGTCAAGATGACTATAAACAATTGAATGTAAAATTTAAATAGGATGTACACAAAATGAAATTTTATTCAATTTTAAAGGAATATTAAATACAGAAGGAAATTGATGGATCTGAAAAATATTAAAATTGAGACTATCCAGACTCAAAAAGACAAAATATCTCATGTTCTTTGTCATATGTGCATCTTAGGTTGGAAAGGTCAAATAAATGTGTGTTTATTACAGGTGCATGGCTTGAGGCCAAGGAACTACAAAGGAGTCTATAATATGGGAAACAAAATTGAGGCTTTATGGCAGATTGTCAAGGAAGTAGTAAAATATATGAGACATTAAATGCAGAAGAAGGAATTAATGAATCAATATGATCTATTAAGGAAGAGGGAGGAATGATATGGGAACATGAAGACAGGCCTAAGAACTTCAAGATGTTTCTCCTGTCATTATTTTCTCAATGTTGGATTTGCAAAGCATTACTCTCTATTTATTATAATAGGAACGTAGGAACAAGGCTCAGTATGAAACATGCTTGCTTTACAAATCTCAGGACCTATAATCTAAACATCAGTAACCATTTTAAAGTAGTGTACAGTAGCAGATATTGTAACCCACATACCAGGGAGTGAAGGTAGAACAATTTTTTAAGGCTTGCCTTTCAGTCAATCTAGCTGAAATTCTGAGCTACAGGTTCAGTGAGACATTGTAAAGTCATAAGGTTGAGAATGATTGAAGAAGATACTTGAGGTCAATACCTGCCCTGTATGCACATATGATTGTGCATGTACTTGTACATACATATGAACACACTTGCAGACAATCCTCACACGGAAACATAACAAATACTAAAAAGGAAAGTGAGAGCATTTTTAGGCATACATTGTAAAAAAAATCATCAGATATGAAATTGAAAAAAAATTGAAATGTATTTTATGTATCATTTTATGCTGTGAGCTTATTAACCTATTGAACAAAGTCATCTAAATGTGATGTGCTTAACTCTTGTGTGACTGTCATAGAGGAAATGTAAACAAATATCTATTCATCTCAGTGAGACACTGAAAACAGTCTGAAGAAATCATTCCAAATTCATCATAGTAAACTAGGGAGTTATTGGTGTTACTTAGGAGAGTCATTAGGGATAACAACATGAATGATTCACAGGGAACTACATGAACCAAAAAATCCACTCCATTATAGGTAATAATTTAGGAAAATATACATCCCTAGATCTTGTTTCAGAATTTGAAAGCAACCACACTCTCACTTCTCATTGACACTGTTAGTGCTTATGTAATGTTGAAAGGGTCCTTTAGCTTTCCATTTTAGAAACTTACTGAGATATGTAAGTTTCATTTACATCCTGGTCTCATGAATTTCCTTCCTCCACATATGATTTACCTCAAAAAAATAGCTACATAACACTGATGTATCAGGCGTACAAACATAGCTTTAATATTTCATTTTCTTGTGACATATTTTCTGTGATCTAGCTTACCACATGACTTTTCCTTGTTTATTTTGCAATCATATTAAGGCAGTCTCTATTTGCAAACCATTTTGAGATCTTGCAGTATGTTTGCCCTCTCTGAGTTTATGTAAGACAGAAAACAGATAAATAATAGTTTATGCAAATAATTCTATTTGTTACTGGTTTAAAAATGAAAGAGAAGATAGGGTTGAAACCAAATAATTTCCTATGATTTTTATCTGCTACTGAGTTCAATTACAAATTTTGTCATAATATTATGTGTTATATAACCATTTATATAATCATTTCATTGTATTTGATGTCTACCTTTAATCAAAGCATCTTGATTGGCACACCTTTCTTGTTTTCTTTGAACACATACTACTAGGGTATCTGAGTAGCTAACCTAGAACTGATGAGGCTTCTCTTTTCCCACTATTAATTTGAAAATGACACATATACACTGACATTCCTATTTATCTTTTGGACATTTCTATTCAACATGATTTTTTTTTATTTTAATAATTATATATTCTTCAACAACTTTATACATAAATGTAATGTACCTTTACCATATCCACTTTTTCTTTCCTCTCTCTAAATGAATACCTCCCTCCAAAATGCAAAGACCTTTACTGAATATCATATTTCCAAGAATCAAAACTCTCAGTGATTTCATGAGAAAAGCAATTCACTCTGATCAGGAACAGGGTAGTTCTAAAAAGAAGCAACAGACCTTGAAGTTTTGAAAAGAGTTTATCTAGGGAAATCTGATAATCTCTGCATTCTTATGAAAAGGAAGCATATTTTCCCTTTTTCTATCCTTAGCTATGAAAAAAGTCTTAAAGCATGTTATCTCCATTCTGTCAAACTCTTATAACTTTGTTTCTGGACTCTGCATCGTGATCATTGTGTAACCAGATCTTGAGATGCCACATGTCAGATTGAATAACACCTGCTCCAACTTTTGAAGTCAATCTAAGTTCTCCTTATTTATTTCTGCTAACAAATTTCATTCTTACATTTGGTGATGAAATTAGGTAAGAGCTTTCTGGGATAATTACAGCCTATAAGCCAGCCTTCTTTCTTATGTCCTACTTCCTATTTCTCATATTTCCTTAACTTTTCTTTATTTTTTATTGTTTTTATTGAGCTATATTTTTTCTCAACTAACCTCTTCTCCTCTTCACTCCCTTTCTACCCTCTTGAATGATTCCCACACTTGCAGTTTACTCAGGAGATCCTGTCATTGTCTAGTTTCCATGTAGATTAGATCCATGTATGGTTCTCTGAGGTCCTCTTTGTTGTCCATATTCTCTGGGCTTGTGAATAGCAGACTGGTTTTACTTTGCTCTATGTCTAAAAGCCACTTATGAGTGAGTACATATGATATTTGTCCTTCTGGGTCTGGGTTGCCTCATTCATGAAGTTTTCTTGATCCATTTGCCCGCTAATTTCAAGATGTCTTTAATTTTTTCTGCTGTGTAGTACACCATTGCATAAATAAACCCATTTTCCTCATTCATTCTTTGGCAGAGGGGCATTTAGGTTGCTTCCAGGTCCTGGCTATTACAAGTAATGTTGCTGAACATAGTTCAACATAGTTCAACATGTACATAGTTGAGTACATGACCTATGATTGAGCACCTCTTGGTATAACATTTCAGAAGTACTCTGCCTTCAGAACTCACTATACCTAAATGACAGGTGGAATGCCACTCAGAGACCTTGCCCCACCTGGGGCCATGTTTTTAGTATATAAGGAAATTAATGTTGCCTCCACACTTTTCTGTGAACACCCGAACCTCGAAACAGGCGTGCGCTTTCCTGACTCAAGCCCACGAGAACGGATTAATATCCTAAAGGGTTAAAACAGACAGACAAACACAAGAGACCGGGCTCATTTACCAAGGAGCAAGTGGCAAATGGCAGCTTTATTAAGCATAAGTCGAGTATATATACTGTGGGGCAGAAAGACACCAGCCCCCCATCAGGAACAAGAAAAGAGAAAAATCAGGGGGCCGCACCCAAGGTCGGAGAGCAGCTGAACAGAGAATAGAGGAACCTTACTTTCTCTGACCTGGGAACCTTGCTTGTGGCAAGAACCTTGCTTGCAGGTGGAATTACCATAACAGTAGAGGGAGAGTTCTCTCTAAGCTACACCCTTGGGCTGTAGGTGAAATTATCATAACAGGAGAGGGTGAATTCTCTCTATGCACACCCTCAAGCTGGTACAGTGGAACCAGGAAGCAGAACAGCCCTGCACAGCGCCTCGGGGAAAAATGGGGAATGACCTGTGTACCTACAAATTAAGATTTTTATGAAGATATGTTAGGACTCATTATAGACATGAGTGGTAAATTCCCTTTTCCTTATCTTCTTACTCAGCCTCCAACACTTGAGGAAGCCATCAATGTTATTTTCAGAGCTACAATCCATACAAGCCATTTTCCTGCTTCAAAAGCAAGTAAGTTTGGACCCTGTCAATACCTCCAGTTATGCTGGAAATTCAACTCCTTTACAGGACAGGGAAAGCATCATTTTTCACATTGGTTCCTTTAACAACACTTGAGAAACTCCTGGGAACATTGACCTACCAAAGTTTCTACCTCTGGAAGGTGTGCAGGAGTGGGAAACTAGCCTGGCCAATTAAGACCTTCAAAATGGGCCATCTTCCTCCTATGTCCACAGAAAAGCCTTTATCTTCTACAAAACTTTAAACAACAGGGCCTTAAATAATTTCATAAAACATTCCATCTAAACTGATTTTTATTCAAATCTGACTTCAATACCCACTTCACAACCCAAACTACTGGTTTTAATTTCTCATGCTTGACCCCAATATTCTGTGATACTTCAATTTTTCTCCAATGAATTGACAAATCGACAGAGGTCCCTTATTTATAGTCCTTCTTTCATTTTTGTTCCTGTCCTTCCCTTTGTTTTCCAGATTCTCCTAACCAGATCATGTTATCTTTGAGCTTCTATACCAAATAACCCAGAACTTCTCTTAGATCTTAATCCTAATGATGAGTCTCCTGTCTATAAAACTTCACCTGAGCCTTCCTCTACTCTATCTATCACTCTGCAATTCTGGACTTGCTTTCTCTTCTACATGATCTTCTTTCTCTTCCCCTGACCTACTAAATGTCCTTTCTCAGTTACAAAATTTATCACCTATCCTCACCCCTTACTTCCGTCATCCCTTCTCCACTCCCCAATCTCTTCAATTTACCAACTTTTTTCTTTCCTGCATTCCTATTTTTTAAGGGGGACAGCATTTTTCTGTAGCTTTGGAACCTATACACTTTCCTGCATTCTTTACTTTTCTCCTCTATCTTCATATTGACTGAATCCCTAACTATAGTTTCAGACTGCCATAATAAACACAGTTTTGTAGCCCAACTCTCAATCTAGTTCTGGACACTGATTTTCTACATACATCTTCTCTCCAAATTGCCTTTGTCCCTCTAAGCTGACAACCAAAATCTTCTTTCTCCCTTTAATTATACTTCTTTTCTTCTACTCACTAATCATGTAACCCACTCCTAAGACTACCCCCTTGCTTCTATTTTCAATTAACAAACTTGTAGTTTTAGACAGTATCATCTGTGTTCATAATCAATTTTTCAATGTGTATCTTCAAAGTAGATGAATGACTGTGTGGATTTTTGTTTTGTTTTGTTTTTTTTTTGTTTTTTTTTAGTAAATTTTATTAAATTATAAAAGTTTCCATTTCCACCCCCCCTCCCAACACCCTCCCACTCCCCCTACTCCCCCTCCTCCTCCCTCTTCGTCCCCCAGGGCAGTCAGGGTTTCCTGCCCTGTGGGAAGTTCCAGTTCCTTCCCCCTCCCTCCAGGTCCAGGAAGGTGAGTGTCCAAACAGACTGGATCCCCAAAATCCATTATATGTAGAGGAAACAGGTCCCAGTGTCATAGTCAATGGCTTTTCAGAAAGACTTCGGGTCAGCCACAGTCAGAGAATCCGGCCAAATTCGGAGAGTCTGGTTAGATCACGTCCTCTTTCAGTCCCAGTCCAACTGGCCTTGGTAAACTCTCATCAGATCCGTTCCCTTGTATCAGTGGGTGATAGCATCCCTCGCAGTACTGATTTCGTTTTTCATGTTCTTCCTCCTTCTGCTCCTCATTTGGACCTTGGGGGGCTCAGTCCGGTGCTGCAATATGGGTCACCGACTGTATCGCCGTCCTTCGTCAGATGCAGGATCTATGGTGATAAGCAAAATATACATCAGTATGGACATGGGCCACGGCCGATTCAGGCACCCACTCCTCTGTCCAGAGAGCAATCTGGGGGATCTCTCCTTGGACCTGGGATCCCATATATAATCAAGTCTCCTGTAAACCTTAAAATGGGTCCCTTAGTTGAAATATAATCTTCCCTGATCCCATATTCATCCTTCCTCCCTCCCCCCCATCCCAGGCCACCAAGCTTTCCCCTTTCTTCCCCTACTCCCTTCTCTCTAACCTTCTCCCCTTCCATCGACCCTCCCTCCCCCCCATGCACCCGAGGTTACCTGGGACTCTTGTCTATTTCCTACCTCCTGGTGGATAGCTAAATAATCTTCATCAGGTTCATCTTCTTATTTAGCTTCTCTAGGATCACGAATAATAGGCTCAAAGACCTTTAATTATGGTTAGAATCCACTTATGAGTGAATACATACCGTGTTCCTCTTTTTGGGTCTGGCTTACCTCACTCAGTAAAGCGTTTTCTATTTCCATCCATTTGCATGCAAAATTCAAGATGTCATTGTTTTTTACCGCTGAGTAAAACTCTAATGTGTATATGATTTTTAAAAGCCTTTCTATATTTCAGATGGATATTTCAGAATATCTTTTATATTTTTCAAGACAGGGTTTCTCTGTGTGGCCCTGACTATTCTAAAACATGTTGAAACAACCTGAGACCATGTTGGTCTCAAGCTCAGATGTCCAATTGCTTCTGCCTACCTATTTCTGGAATTAAAGGCTTCCATTACCACCACATGACCTGAAAAGAAATTTTTTTCATGATTCATGCATTCTATTATTAACTCTGGTAAGATATCTATTTTGTTCTGATTTCCATTTTCACACCTAATGAAACAGGCATTATCTGTCAGGCAGCTACTCAATTTGTTGATAATTTTTATCAACACAACTGAATATTGCAAAGGAAAAGGATGCTACCTTCTGATAGGAACCAAATAGGAATTACCAAACAAACCAGGCTAGTGATAGACACAAGAGAGACCATATAATTTCATGCCTACTACTCAGAATTATAAACAACATCTACAGCCAGGTTAAATATTACAAAATAAGGGAAATCACCCAGAATATCAATGCAATCCCCTCTCTTTTCATGACCTCATAGTGTCATTAATAAACATACTCAAGACCCTACTGTCTTCAAGGACCTGTCTTTTTTTCACATTCAATTTATCTCTCAGTCACCCTAGATAATTGTAAAAGTACTTCAAAAATTCAAACCACATTTCAAGGAACCTCATATATGTCATCTATTTCTGTTTTATTTGATATCGGGCTTCTGTTTTCTTGCTCTCAAACTGTTCAGAACTGCTTCTCCCATTGTAAATATAGAGGGACTATTTAAAAACCAAAAATGACTTCAGCATTCCACTGCACATTTGAAAAATTAATAATACTCATTGTCTTCTTTGTATTCCTTATCTCTTTCCAAACTCCTTTCAGGATAGGACATTCTGAAACTTGAGGGGGCACTCATTTCTTCACCCCACAGTGGATAAAAAAATAAGATGACCCAGACGAAAACATGGGGCAGAGTGAGAGGAACAGTGTCAAAGAGGAAAGGGAATGATTTTAGGAGCAAGAGAGACTGAGTACAACATGAGAATAAACCACACAGTTTCAACTAACCTGAGCTCCTGGGGGCTCACAGAGAATGAGGCTGCAGCAATAATGTAAACCATGTGGATCCTCACCAGATTATCTGCATACATACTGTGGTAATATAGCTTGAGGATTTTGTGGTATTTCTAACAGTGGGATTGGGTGTGTCTCTACCTATTTGCTTGCTCTTGGGACCCCTTTCCTCCTATTGGGTTGTTTTATTCAGCATTGATTTGAGGATTTGTGTCTAGCTTTATTGCATCTTGTTATGTCATGTTCTGTTGGAATAACTAGAAGGACTTCTTGTTTTAGAAAAGTAAAGGAGCAACAGTGAATCTGGGGGTGAGAGGAGATAGGAGGGACTTAAAAAGTTTTGGTAGGGTAGATTGCAGTAGGGATGTACTGTATGAGAGAGGAATAAATAAAACAAAAAGGGGGGAAGAAAAAGAGAAAAAATAGGTTTTCATCAGCTAGGGGAAAAAAGACATCATCATCGAAGATTCCATTCTGAAAAAACTATTAAGACTGTATCCATATATTTCTAACTCATTCCTATACCACAGAACTGGAGGCATTTAACTTTTTTATATCATCTGGGAGAGAAAGTACATTCATGTGGACTTTAAAAATGATAAAGGAGCCTGGAGGTGGGAGCCCATGCCTTTAATCCCAAGACATAGAAGGCAGATCCACTTAGTTGGATCTCTAAGATCCACAACAGTCTGATCTACAGAGCAGCTACAAAGACAGCCAGTACTGCTCAAATAAACCCTGTCTTGAGTAATCAAATATACTAATATTAAATTATATGAATCTATTAAAATAATATATTATACTAATTTTCAACTTACTGACAATATGATACCACAAATAACTATTTCTCTCATGATTTATGGCTTTTGTTTGGTTTTTTGAGACAGTGTTCCTTGGTGTATCTGACTGTCCTAGACCTATCTCTGGAGACCAGGCTAACCTCAAATACATAGAGATCTTTCTGCTTCTCTTTATCAGTTGCTAGGATTAAAAGCATGTGCCACCATCACCTGGCACTATTTATGTTTTCTTTTAGATACCATGTCATTAATTTTTTTAAATTATCTGTAACATTTAATATTCAAGGAGTGTTGAAATAACACCACTTTTGTTAATAAAGTTACAAATGAAGAATGTCTTTTCATTTGTGCATACCTTTTTGTTATAATAACCTTAGAATCCTAATTAATTGAAAATTAATGTTTAAAGGACTTAGGTTTCCTATTGTCTTGATACATAAATAAATACACAAACATACAAAAATATTCTCATTTTTTATTTTAATTTGTAAGAAAAAATATGTAGATTTTAATTTTAAATTTAATTCTGTTTGCTCTAGCTAAAGATGGCCAAAGATTTGAGTAAATTCTTTTTGTTCAAATTATACAAATGACATCATTATCTAATATCAACGTTCATGATATTTTACATTTTCAATACTGAGGTTTCTTGATTTAATTTGTATTTAAAATGTCATAAAGTAAAGCGAGACAGAATGCAAAAAAGGATTAAATAATATTTATATTATACAAGAAAGAAGAAGAAGAAGACAATGCTATAGTGAATCTTTCCAAAGTCAGGTTTTATTCATTTGAATAAATGTGAGAAATTTCATTGAGGTCAAATAACTCTAACTACAATGGAAAACTGTTAATCTAGCTAAACTATATACGTTTTGGTTATTTTAATTTTATCACTTCATCACCTATTACTCTCATCATATTAGACAAAACTTTGTTCTTAATTATTTTTTTGATCTAATAATTAAATGGTATATCTCATGTGAATGATATTTCAGTCACAAAATGGAAACATATGACATTTGGACATAATAAATAATAGTTTTGATATGAGCCAGTATTGTAGTAGGCTGCTTGTTTGTTCCAGGCTGCTCATTCCCAAAATAATAACTTAGAAACTGGATTATCTGCAATAATGTTTGGACAATAGCTTAAGCATATCTTTGGATAAGTCTTATATCCTAAACTAACCCATCTCCATTAATCTTTGTATCACCATGAAGATGTGACTTACCGGCGAAGTTTCAGCATGTCTGTCTCTGGCTGCAGCTCCTTGGCTTCTGCCTGATTCCACCTTCTTTCTCCCAGCATTCAGTTTTTTTTCCTGCCTACCTGTACTCTGCCCTATCAGATTTTATTCATTACCAAATAAAAGCAACACACATACGGAAGAACTTCCTATATCAAATCAGAAATTACTTTCCTAATTGCCTTCACAAGCTCTTCCTTTTCCAAGATTGTTGTCCTCATCCACATCAGATCTCAGCATTATGACTTACTCTCTATACAATGATGGGTGTGGTCGATCGATAAGTTAGAATTAACCAGACCGGTTTAATCCAAAAGGATTTAATAATTGGGGGAAAGGGACACTTACACAACCAAGTATCCAGTGATGACCAGGAATGCAGAGGGAACAAAGAGAGAAATCAGGGCAAGTGCACCTGGATGTTTTATCCTTTTTCTTGGCCTCAGGGGCCACACCCTAAACAGAATGTGATTGGCTGAGTTTCCCCATCATCTCCCCCTTTTGTTTAAACAAGATTGAAACAAACCCAATGCAACTATATACAGTAGGAACAGAGACCAAATATAAAATTATTAACTACAAACAATATTAAGAAAGAGACATATAACAAAAGTTCTACTAATCATTCTATTTCAAGGAGTCTAAATAATGTATTGAAATTGAGTTTAGCTAAATTATGAGGAGGGTAACTTCAATTATCTATTCTTCAACTCCATCAAAGATCTGAGAAGGGAAGTAATATTACTTGAGCAACCAGAAAGTACAAACAAGAAGCTTCCAAAATGTGCAAAAAATGACAGAGACAACTGACTACCTGGGCAATCACCCAAAGTTTCATTTGCAATGTCGAGGCAACCAACTTTGGCTAAGGCCTAATATAACTAACATGGCATTTTCAAAGGCAAGGAACTTTTTAGAACTATCTTACCCTGTCTTGGCAGGATAAGACAATCCTGTTTTTATGTGTTTACGGATACTCTGTAACTCTGTCAGTGGTTGAGGTATGGGCTTTTCTTTGCCCAAAGGCCAGTTCTACCAAGAAGAAGACAAGCTCCAAGTGGATTGTCTTTGGTGATCAATGTTCTCTTGGGAGTAGAGAGGTATTTCCAGGAGTGATTGTGTCTCACTAGCACAGAACTCTATGTTAAATTAAAGGACATTTTCTATAGCTCTTCAAAGAGGTTGAAGATTATACTGTCTATACTAAATATGATCTCTATGTATTTAAAGAACCTGATTAACCTAAATATATGACTATTGATTTATAATTCTTGAAACCTATCTAACTTGAAGACTAGGAGAATAAACAACTGTGCAATAAATGAGGACAATGATCTCCAAATGCAAACAATGTATATGGTAACATAAATAATAAATAAATATCTTAATCAGAGGTAGAAATGTACAATGCAATATGGTAGATATATGTATATATGTATATATATATATATACATCAATACTATATATATATATACACACACACAACAAATGTTTTAAACAGAGGTAGAAGCATACTCACATACAATATTCAATATACTTTAACTTTTATATCAATAATTTTCTAAAAACAATAACTCACAAATACCAATATATTATTATCCCATCACCAATTAATCCCTCTTTTTTTCAATAAACACCCCTGAGCCTATACATACCTACCCAATCCCCTCAACCCTATAACCAACCCTTAAATGATGTCCCTAAACCTGAGGGCAAACTCTGCTGGTAGAGGGTATGTCGTCCTCTAAGATTGCTTACAGCTGGCATGGGGGTCGACGTTCTCCTCAGGGGGTCCTGTGAAAGTAAATGATGGTAATATTCCAAGATTAATATTTGATCTGAGAAAATGACAAATAGTCTCTGAGTGTTTTGAGGAGGTCCGACCAGAGTATTGTCAAAGATGTGCACCATTCGGAAATGCCTTGTGCAGCTGGTATCAAAAAACAGGTCTAATAGTAGCACTACCAACATCATGACGTCATAGCAACCAGGTGAAGTTGATGTTGTGGGACCCCATCTTCATCCTGATAACTTCAAAATTGACTACAGGAAAATTTATTGTTTATTATATGAAAGTTAAGAACTATCTACAAAAACATATACAGACATATATATTCAATGCAAGGTATAATAAAAATAGAAACAGATATGAGGAAAGACAAGAATGTTTATCAATTATTATTAATATTATTATTCTTATTCTGTCCCATATCATGGTTCCTTGTAACATGAGGGCCGGCTTGTTGGGGTTTCTGTCCAGCCCAGTACCCCAACAGCCGGCAAATCCCAAAGAGAAATTACACACAGGACTCCATAAGGTTATAAACTGATTGGTCCATTAGGTCAGGCTTCTTGTTAACTCTTATAACATATATTACCCCATTATCCTTATCTATGTTAGCCACATGGGCTCGGTACCTTTCTCGGTGTGACAGCTTACATGTTGCCTCTTCGGTGGTCTGTACAGGAATGGCAGAGGAACCTCTCTGCTTCCCAGAATTCTCCCAGTCTCTTTGCTCCACCCCTACTTCCTGTCTGGCTTTCCCGCCTATACTGCCTGCCTGGCCAATCAGCGTTTTATTAAAATATGATTGACAGAATACAGATAATTCTCCCGCAGCATTTCCCTCTCTTTTTTTTTTTTTTAAACAAAGGAAAAATACCCATAATCCATTTGTTGGGAATGTGGGCGTAGTATTTCAGGCTACTTCCTGCTGGTTGGGGACGCTGATAGTCTTAAGGGGACCTAAAGAAAATTTAGAGTTATAGTCAAGTCCTGACTGAAGTATCCTGGGAGTCTTGATCATCTCAGGCAGCAGTCTTGAATCAGTTCTGGATGTAGAACTCTGTCATCTGGGCCATCTGTTCCTGTCGATTTCTCAGGTGGCCTCCCTTGGTCAAAGATGATTTTTCTTAACTCTGAATAAATCCATAGCCTCTCATTTTCTGTGGAAACAAAAGCAGAATCTCTTCTCCAAAGCAACATACCTTTTGACTTCAGTTTTGAAGCCAAGGTATTTTCAAAATGTCTATCTTGGGTTAGTTCAGCAGCATTTATAAACAAAAGTCTTTTAGCAGTTGTTGCTCCTTCCTCAGCAATCAAACAATTTAAAGAGAGCATAATAACATACAGTATGAAGATTCTCTGTGCATTTTCCATCTTTATGTGGCTTTATTTTAACCTCTATTTCTTTTATTTTTACTTTTACTTTTTGAGACAGGATCTTTGTATATCTTTGTCCTGGAATAACACTGTAGACTAGGCTGTCTTTGAACTCACAGAGATCCTCCTGTCTCTGCCTCCCCAGTGCTGGGATTAAAGGTGTATGCTACCACACCTTGAACTCACAGAGATCTGTCTGTCCCTGCCTCCCAGGCATTGGGATTAAAGGTGTGCACTACCACACCTTGAAGTCACAGAGGTCAATCTCTACCTCTGTCCCTTGAAGTCACAGAGGTCAATATGCCTCTGCCTCCCAGGCATTGGGATTTAAGGTGTGTACCACCACACCCAACTATTCTCTTTCTTCCTTTTTTTTACATTAAGAACTTTAACTTTTAGCCTGCATATATTTTTAACACACTGTAAAATATTTAGAGGTTTTCTTCCTCTTTGAATCTCTCTTTACTGTATATTTTTCTTTTTCTGACCACATGAGCCATTAATTTACCAAGCAATATCAGTAGGACTAAAGCCGTGGCTTTGACAGCTAGATCCAGCCCATTATTTTGCTTTCCATCATCATGGCTGAGGTACCAGCCAGAGCTGTGTTCACTGCCACAACTCTATGGCATTTCAAGGTCCTTGCCAGCAAGCTGCAGCATTCTGCTCACAGACCACACTCAGTCGGACTGCCTGCCTGAAAGAGTCAGAGTTTGCCCTGGCAGGGCAGCCCAGAAAGATGGCATTTTAAAACAGCACAGCTTTTTTTTTTTTTTTTTTTTTTTTGCTACGGCTGAAAACCGAAAAGCATGCATTCAGTTTTTCACCAACACCGTTTAAGTGTTTCGTGGCAGGACCTCTTAATGAGCTACAAAGTTTTGCAGCTAAAGCTGAGTCAAGAAGCCTCTCCTAGATGAGAGCACTTGCCCGCCTCTAGCAAGCAGAGCAGAACCGAAAAACTGCTGCCACCAAGAAAACATACCCCACTCTACTCTTTCCCAAACTCTCCCAGGCCTTCCGTGGACTCACCTATCCACGTCTGGGCGCCATATGTAACATGAGGGCCGGCTTGTTGGGGTTTCTGTCCAGCCCAGTACCCCAACAGCCGGCAAATCCCAAAGAGAAATTACACACAGGACTCCATAAGGTTATAAACTGATTGGTCCATTAGGTCAGGCTTCTTGTTAACTCTTATAACATATATTACCCCATTATCCTTATCTATGTTAGCCACATGGGCTCGGTACCTTTCTCGGTGTGACAGCTTACATGTTGCCTCTTCGGTGGTCTGTACAGGAATGGCAGAGGAACCTCTCTGCTTCCCAGAATTCTCCCAGTCTCTTTGCTCCACCCCTACTTCCTGTCTGGCTTTCCCGCCTATACTGCCTGCCTGGCCAATCAGCGTTTTATTAAAATATGATTGACAGAATACAGATAATTCTCCCGCAGCAGTTCCTGACATGAGACAGAAACTCTGAGATATCTCTTATCAACAGGCTTGGAATTGGTGAGGGATTGAGCCAGAGTCCAACTTCAAAACCAGCTCTACATATTTACAGATAAATGTACATTAATGCATATTTTAAAATATGTACATAATAATTGTACTTACTGAACCGATTCAGTTTTCTTGCTGATCCATATTGGATTGTAACTAGTTTCCATCCATCAGTATTCAAATATCCAGGGGCCCTTGAATTCTTTGAAGATAAGTGTTTTCCTGTGGAGATAAGAAGAGAACACTGCTCCCAACCTATATGTTTTTCTTACCATTGGTATGATTATTATCCTTGTGTATGAATTATTATTTATCTTTCCCCACAGGCTTCTCCTCTTCAAACCAAACCTTTATTAATTTTGATGGTATCCACAATTTTTCCTCTACTGTGGAGACAAGAGCAAAGCCCCTTTTCCAATGCAGCACATCTCCTGGCTTCCATTGTGAGGTCAGCATATCCTTGAAATAACTTGGTTGATTTAATTCAGCAGACTTTTCCATTATCCAATGTCTTTCTGTGGCCATTGTCCCCTTCTCATTAGCGTTGAGAAAATTCAAGATTAATAAAACATTATGTAACCTATTTCTGGGGGGTTTTCTACCGCTTTCTGTCATTTAACATATCCTTTATAGTTTGTTTTGATCTTTCTATGACTGCTTGACCTGTAGAATTGTATGGTATACCTGTAACATGCTTAATATTGTAATAAGCAAAAAACTGTTTCATTTTCCTAGAGACATAAGCTGGACAATTATCCGTCTTTATTTGTGCAGGTATACCCATAATGGCCATAACTTCTAATACATGAGTGATTACTGAAACAGCTTTTTCTGAGCTTAAAGCAGTTGCCCATTGAAAATCTGAATAAGTGTTAATGGTGTGATGTACATATTTTAATTTGCCAAATTCTGCAAAGAGGAACACATCCATCTACCAGATTTCATTTCTTTGAGTACCCTTTGGATTAGTCCCTGCAGGCAGTGGTGTTTGGTTATAGAAAGAGTAAGTAGGGCATTTCTTTATACTATCCTTAGATTGTTGCCACATAATAGAAAACTCTTCCTTCAAGCCTTTTCTACTGATGTGATGTTTTTTATGAAATTCGGAGGCCTGCAGCACACTACCAACAACAATTGATCAATGTCTGCATTACCTTGTGCCAGAGGACCTGACAGACCCATATGGGATCGGATGTGTGTTATGTACATTGGTCAACGCCTATTCCTGATCATATCTTGTACCTGAATAAAAATGAAGTCAGTTCTGTATCATCTGGTATAAATTCAGCAGTTTCAATATGCAAGATAACTCTTTCTGCATATTGGGAGTCAGTAACTACATTAAGAGGTTCTTTCCTTAGCACCATAAGAATGACATATAATTCTCCACTCTGGACAGAATCATAAAGACTTTGTTCCACCTTGCTCAATTCTTCTGATTTGTAACCTGCCTTTCCTGATTTATTAGCATCAGTATAAAATGTACGGGCTCTGGTTATCAGAGTCTCACGGATGATTTGAAGAAGAATCCAACAAGTTCTCTTTATAAAAATAAACATATTGCTTTTGGGATAGTTGTTATTAATTTCTCCCCAAAAATTATCTCAAGCTCTTTGCCATGATTCATTGTCTTCCCATAACTTTTTCATCTCATCAGTAGTGAAAGGCACTATACTTTCTGCTGAATTTATGCCTGCTAGTTGACGAAGTCTCAATTTACCTTTTATAATTATTTCAGAATCTTTTTCCACATAAGTTTTTATTTTTTACTTGGTTTATGTGGTACAAAGATCTGTAATAAGATAATATCATCTCTCTGTATTAAGATTCCTGTAGGAGAAATTCTGGAAGGCAATATGATGAGAATACAACTAAGCTTTGGATTTACTCTATCCACATGTGCCTCCTGTAATTTTTCTTCAACCATTGTCAGTTCTTTTTCTGCTTCAGCTGTTAATTCTCTAGGACTGTTCAAGACTTTACCATCATCGAAGGTTTTGTTTAAATAAATTATTAGATCAGGTGTTATCCCAACAGCCAGTCATAAGCTGGAGATGTCTCCTAACAATCTTTGAAAGTCAGGAGTCTGTAACTAATCTCTCCTAATTAGTGCCTTTTGTGTCTTAATTTTTTTAAACCTATTTTATAACCAAAATACTTGACAGAATATCCTCTCTGTGTATTCTCAAGAGCAATCTGCAATTCCCATTTTGGTAAAACTATCTTTACTTTCACAAACATTCTTTCTAAAGTATCTATGTTTGAATCAGAAAGCAAAATATCATCCATATAATGGTAAATTATAGATTTAGGAAATTGCTTACATATTATTTTCAATGGCTGACTTACAAAGTATTGTCACAGGCTGAGGCTATTGAGCATTCCTGGATGGAGGACAGTCCACTGGTACCTCCTAGTAGGCTGAAAGTTATTATAAGTGGGCACTATGAAGGCAAATTTTTCTCTATCTTTTTCTTGTAAAGGTATAGTAAAGAAACAATCCTTTAAATCAATAACTATGAGACGCCATCCATTTGGTAACAGAGAGGGTAAAGGAATTCCAGATTGCAGAGGCCCCATAGGTTGAATAACCTTGTTGATAGCCCTAAGATCTGTCACCATTCTCCATTTACCAGATTTTTTCTTAACAACAAATACAGGAGAATTCCAAGGGCTGGTAGATTCTTCTATAAGTCGAGCGTCTAATTGCTCTTGTACCAGCTTTTCTAAAGCTGTTCTAAACTTTTTCTCAGCTAAAGGCCATTGCTTGATCTATATTGGTTTCTCAGTCAACCGTTTTAGAGGTAGGACTCTTAGTACCTCTGAAGGGTCATCAATTGCTTTGTGTTCTTGTACAGCCCGAACAGCCTGTTTCCACCATCTATAATATCTTTTAATATTTTCCTCAGAAATATAGGCTTTAGAGGCAGCAAGAATGTTAATCTTGGTATTCCATTGCTGCAATAGGTCACGACCTTATAAATTCACTGCAATATTGGCTACATATGGCCTTAGTTTTTCTATTTGCCCTTCTGGCCCTCTGCATTCAACCAATTTCGTGCTTTGTCTTACTCGCGATAGGGTTCCAATTCACAGAAACTGAATATCTACCTCCTGAAGAGGTCAATTCAGATGCCAAGATTCTGGAGTAATGATACTTAGACCTTCATCTGTGTCCAGTAAGCCTTCAATAAAAATGCCATTCATACACACTCTTAGCTTTGGTCTTTGTTCATTTATAGAAGTCTGCCAGAATATACGTTTCCTCTGTCCTACCAGATTTCTTGACTCATTCTCCACATTTAACTCATCCTTCAGACCGTTATTGCTTTTAACAGTAGGCATGGTCTAGTCATTTCCGGTTACTGTAGAGAATGTACCTCGTCAGGAAAATTAGAAAGCCCCATTGCATTTCCCAATGGTAACGGGTTTCCATCTGTTGTTGATCTACAATCATTCATCCAATTTCTGCCTTTGCCACACCCCCTATGTAAAACTGAAGGCTGAGTACTCCTATACCTGTTATTTCTAGAAGATGCATTATTCCCAGAAATCTGTTTCTGCAATCCCTTTTCATATGTCCCATTTTACCACAATTAAGACATTTGGTATCTTGATGCCTTCTTTAACCATCGGAAATTGATTCTTCTACCCATGCTTCAGTGCCATAGTCAAATGTATCAACATTAATTGCATGCAAGATCCATTTCTACAATGGTGCTGATCTGATCTTTAAAGGCCCCAGGATCCTTTTGCACTTTATGTTGGCATTCTCATAAGCCAAAGATTCAATTATTATATGTTTGACTTCTGGGTCAGTTATTCCTATTTGTACAGTCTTAGTTAGTCTTTGTAAAAAGTCACTGAAGGGTTCTCTCTGACCTTGTTTAACCTTGATATATGATTCCACTCTCTGTCCTGGGTCCTGAACCCTATCCCAAGACTTTAAAGCTTCTGTGCCACATATGGATAAGAGGTGGTCATCATAAAGAGCTTGTTCCTGAGGATCAGAGTAAAGTCTGTCACCTAGAATTTGATATTGGGAAATCTCAGTTCCTTTCACACTTTCCTGTTGTAAAAGTCTGGCCTCTTCTGTGAAACAGTACCTAAAGTGCAATTGAGTGCTGTTTTCTAGTACAGCTGATGTTAATTGAGCACAATCATGAGGTGTAGTCTTGTTATTGAAAGCCCAGGTTTTGAGCATCTCTCTCTAACAAAGGAAGAATGTAGTCTGTAATTCACAATCACTGGTTTAATTTCTTTCAGATCACTCATATGTACAGGCTCCCATGTATGTTCCTTAATGATCTTAGGGTTTTTGGATCTGGTTACCTTTTCTGATGTCATTACTGGAAAGGCAGGTAGAACTCTGGGGAAACCATCCCAGAGAGTTTTACTTACTGACAGAGTTAAATTTTGTCTTTCTACCTTTTGCTCCTGTTCATCAGAGTTTATAATTTCCTCAATCTTTTCAAATATGTTTACCATTACCTTCTGTAAGGCCTGAATCTCCTGTCCAGTATTATGCTCCAAAGCCTTCATTGAAGATTCTAAGGTATGAAATTTGTCCATTAGAGATAATATCTCATCCGTGGACATAATCCTCATGGCATGTACTGTGCCTTCTTGTATGGAAATTCTTTCAATTAATCTATCATATTCCTTTGATAAAGTCCGATTAGTACATTCATTGGTTTTAATCCTCTCAGCTAATGTTTCAGCACTTACAGTCATGGACTGGATTTTACAAGCCAAATCAGTTGTTCTGTCCTTCAGAGTAGTGAAGCTCTCTTTCAATGAATTAATATTAGACTGTACCTTCTTAAAGTTTTGCTCAGTTAATCGAGTCATATTAGAAAAAGATCTAGTCTCCTCCTTGAGAACTCCAAACTCTTTCTTGAGGAGGTTGGTGTCAGTCTGAATTTTTTTTGAAACTACTTCAACCGACTGAAACTTATCATCCAAGATTGTTGTGCCCTTCCTTAAGTTTTCAACCTATTTCCTAAGAATCCTGGATTCAGTCTGTAAAGACTGCATCATAAAGAGGCTACCAAAAACAAACAAAAAAAAAATAGTGAGCCCCAAAAATAGGCAAACAAGAGGAATATCATAAACATCTTGTAAAATCTCAGTCGTAGTATAATTAAAAAGGCTGTGAAATCCTTGAACGGTTATATTGTCCGACATTTTCAATCAAAAGAAATCTTACTTGTATTTATTTATTTATTTATTTTAAACTGAAAGAAATCTTACCTGTAATAACTGTTGTCTGCCAGTAGGTGGGGGGGTGCACATGAATCCACGCAGCAGGCGAGTCAGAACCGGAAGAAAATTCTGAAATATATGTACTCAAATCAAGAGATTAAATTCACAGATTGTGTGCTGTGTTTTTTACTTAACTACAGCTGAGCAGGTGGGTGCCAGGAAGCAGCAGCACTGGGCGTTCCGGGTCGATAATCCATGGCACTGGGGGCATGGGCTCCTTGGCCAGTAAAATAGCAGGGCAGAGCAAATCTGATCTCTGGCTCCGGCTGAGGCTGCTACTGAGTGGAGCTGGGAGCTGGGAGCTAGGAGCTGGCTCCGAGTATGGCAGGCACAGTCTCCAGCGGGGAGCGCTGAGGAAGGGCAGATGGCACCAGCCTTCAGATTCCTGAGTTCATTGCACAGGGCACGTAGCGGCTGACTGTGCTTAGCGGCTGGGGCACGTAGTGGCTGGCACTTAGCGGCTGAGTCTGTGCCCAAATGAATGCAGCCTGGCCCCCACAGGCCATAGCCTTATAGGGCTCTAAAAAAAACCTCACATGCGGGCCCCAAAATGATGGGTGTGGTCTATCGATAAGTTAGAATTAACCAGACCTGTTTAATACAAAAGAATTTAATAATTGGGGAAAATGGACACTTACACAACCAAGGATCCAACAAACACCAGGACCGTGGAGGGAACAAAGAGAAAGACTGAGTCGAGCACACCTGGACGTTTTATCCTTTTTTATTGGCCTCGGGGGGGCCACACCCTAAACAGAATGTGATTTGCTGAGCTTACCCATCAATACAACATTGCAATATTTAATAATATGATCATTCTGCTTGAGCAAATTTTGATTTTTGACAAAAAGTTGAAATTTGGAAATGAGAACTCCAGAAAATTTTTGTTAGCTATCTGATTGGTTTTCAAGAACTTCAGTACTGTGGAGGGCTGTAATGTTACAAACCTCAAGGCTATTTACCTTATCTTGGGATAGCATTACTGCATGGAACATCCATTTCTTGCGCACCTCCATGTCATAAATAAAGTCCTGTGGCTAACAGCAATCCATTAATTTTATAAGTCCACTGTCTTCATAAAACAAAATAATTAAGCACATCATCAGTTAGAATCTTGGGGAAAGCTTCTATCTTGCTGCTACCACTTCTCTTAAGAATATATGAATTTATTTAAATATTAGTTGATTTATAATTTTCTTTGTTCTATGAAATTTCATGGAATTGATTCCATTTTGAAACATGGAATTAAAGGTAATATGCATTTGTGTTCTCAGGACACTGTACCTCATAATGGCTGCAAAGTAATTCCTTAAATATGAGAGCTGAATTTCTTAATATTAATACATATTAATACAACAGATGACATTTGAAAATTGGGATCAATATGGCATACCCTCCTATTGACTCTAATAATAATAATCCTGATGCTTTCTACAATGTTATCCAAAGTGATTCCTATAGAATAATTCAAAGAATAACTACAGAAATACTCTTTCTTGGAGAGGGCTTCCTGATATAATGTGAACTTGTTTCCTCTGTTGTATACTCATTACTCTGATAGCAAAAGTTGGGTCACTCAGAGTACCCTCTCCCCTCCCAAACCAACTATTCTACAAGACTCACAATTTTCCAGACTACCACAATTATTCTTTAACTGGCAATGCAACTTTTAAAGCAACATAGTAACTTTTTCCCCCTGATTTTTGAATCTCCTCCCTCCCTTTTTCACAAAGCCATCAAGTAATTTCCTGTACATATTTCATCTTGGCTTAATGCCCCTTTAGATTTTTATTTCACTGTCTATACCTGAAGAAAAGGGGAGCATATCATTGAATGCTTTTGAGTTTGAGTTCATAAAGAAAGAATTCTGAAATTTTCAAATCAGCAATCTTTGATCCATCAATTCTTTATCATTTTACATATTTTAGCTCTTCTACCCAGCACTGATTAAAATAAACTTAACAAACCCAGTTAACTATAGGATATCAGGCTCTGTTACATGGCTGTAGGATCTATTTCCCTATGACTATCCCAAATGGTAATCTCCTGCCAAAGCAATGCAATCACTCCTGTTTCATGTTTTCCCCAAGAAACACACAAACATAGAACTTTAGAATGTGTCTACAGTACATAGAACTTTAGAATGTGTCCATCTTTCTAGTTCTCCTATCTTCATTCTATCTGCATTTTCTACTGGTGCCTATACTGTTTGGTAAAGGAGAGACCTGAATACTAGGTTTAGAAATGTCTTCCAAAACATAAAGTTCACCTATTCATATGTTATTCCACCACTACTTGTAAGCTTCTAAACACTCATACAATTTATCCACATTTCCTTGAAATCAATATCTTCTACCTAGTTCAAGAAAACTCCAGAAGAAACCAATCTCTCATTGTCAAATCACAACAATTTACCACCTTGTACCTAGGTTATTTTTACATAAGATAAAATTTGAACTCACTAAGCAACCACCTTAAGGCTTATTTAATGTCTCTTGTTTCAGAAAGGACTGTTTTCAGACACATGTAGGCAATTACACCACATTCTGAAAACAGTCCTGTCTGAAACTCCTGAGATGTGGATAACAGAGAAGTTAATTGATGTGAAGATATGTGTACCCCTGTTTCTCCTAACATAACCTCAGAGAGAACACCCAAGTGTTATCCAAGTGTTTATAGTAACTGAATGATATAGATAGTTCTAGTTGATTTTACTAGAATAAAGATTATTAATGAGATCTGGGTATTTGCAGGTTTGTGAGAAATGGTAAGAACCACACTAGTATTGTTTCAGAATAATAGAACACCCCTCAGGATCAAGTTAAAATGTTGACCTCCGTGATGCTTCAAAACCACCTCCTAACTGCCATATGGTACAATGTCTTGCTCAGTCTTGATGTGGGGTTAGGTATTTGGTCCTGCCTCAACAGAATGTTCCTGGCCTTGTTGAAACCCCATGATAGACCTTAAACTTTCTGAGGAGTAAATGGGATTTGGTTGTGGGGAGATGGGGTTGGAAGCAGGAGGTTGGGAGGAAGAGGAAACTGTGTTTGGTATATATAATTTAAAAAGTTATGTGTGAAAAAGCTGGAATAAAAACCAAGTTTCTTTCAAAGTTGCTCCAAATTTCAACTGCATTCCAAAAGTAATATCTCTCCTCTTCAGCAGGAGTAAATTAGTTCAAAAGTCATTGTGTTCCTCTCTTTTATTTATAAGATGCTTTGAATAAAGTTTATCATCTCCTACTCACAAATAACAAGGGCAATAAACTTAGCTAAAATTTCCTGAGCCCAGGCTCCCAGAAATTGCAGGAAAAAAGCAACTGAGTCTCATGTCTAGACATATAGTGGTTACAAAAAGCTGCAACAGACTCTACATTATCAAAACTTACTTCTTTAGGGAAATCACCTTCCTCATCACGTTGGTAACAAAACCCCATTTTCACTTCTCTATCCCCAGCTATCAAAATTCTTAAAACATACTCTACATTCTCTCAAAGTCTGATAACTGTGTCCCTGGATGCTGCATCATAATTACCATGTAGCCAAGCATTAAGAAACCACTTCTTGGTAAAGTAAATGCTGCTTTAGTTGTACAGGTCAATTGGAATTCTCTCTCTTTTATTATTTAATTTCTACAAACATTATTCTTACTCCAGTATGTGAATCCTTGTCTCAGAAATTTCTCATTATTTATATTTCTCAACTTCATTTCCTTCTACATGATTTTTTATGTGATCAGTGTGCCCTACAAATTCATATGTTATTCACTAGTTGGGTTAAAGGTAGAAAAGAATTGAAACATTAAATGGTAAAGGCTTACCCTCAATTCAACAAAACTCACATTGTTCACTGAGGGATTGTGAAAGTCATTGAAATAATCAACGAGAGGTACTTAAAGGTATTCATATGAATGGTATTATATAAAAGCAAGAATTTTTAATGATTATAGATATTAAACAATGGAAATTAGTTAAATATATTTTTAGAAGTCTTTATAAAGAAATTATTTCCATGATTTAGCAAAGCATGGTATAGGTCGTAAGCCAATAATTAGTCAGCCAGGCCCATTTACTAGATACAAGGCTACCACTAATCAGGCCCATTTACTAGATACAAGGCTATAACTAATCTATAGACATCTTTTAGTTAATTGCAGTACTACTTGTGTTAAAGGCTATTATTTCCAAGAGATCATAAAATTTCATGAGGCCAATATGCTATGTGTATGAATATATATGCAGAATTATTCTAGACCAGCAAGTTAGCAAGTTTATACCTGAACTAGTTTGCTCCCCTATTTTTATTAAATCTCCTTTATGTTTAATCAATTGATTTAGCAAAATAGATTAAGTATTTGGAGCCAGATTCAGGATTAATCTGAAATTTTTCTTGTGCAGTCAGGATATCAGTTTGTCTCTTAGGAATACTTGAAAACATTTTTTTAAAAAAGTAGAAAACAAACCTTAATATTTAAATGCAATAGTAGAAACCTACACCATTGTGTCAAGAAATACCTCATTTTTTTCATATGCTTCTTCATTTCAGGGTCCAAAAATATCTGTATAGGTTTTGGTTATTTGAAAGAAAATGTCTCCAAATGGACTGTCACTATTGGAATTTGTGGCTTTGTTAAAGTAGGTATGGCCTTGTTGTAGGAAACATATCACTCAGGTAGGCTTCAAAGTCATCTTTGCTCAAGCTTCCTTCAGTGTGACACTCAGTCCATTTCCTGTTGCCTTCTGATCAATATGTAGCCAATACTCTGTATGTCTGGATGCTACCATGCTCCACTCCATGATGATAAGGAACTGATCATATGAAACTTTAAGTGAGCCACCTCAATTGAATGCTTTCTTTATAAGAGTTGTCATGGTCATCCCAATTTTAAACTTAAGAAAAGCTATGTAGCAGATGTTTCGGCCTATGTTTCTTACTCTTCATACCTCAATTATCTTGTAGTATATCATGAAATTCTACATTGTGAGTGGAAATAATACGATTAAATTATTTGATGAGGTATATTTTTTAAATGTTAATTATAATTGAAGTTTCAAAAATGCAACAGTACAAATACTGCTGTTTTTGCTGTTATTGATTATGACTCACAATACTTGATAACAGAAATTATTAGGGAAATAATTGTTTAAAAGATATAACATATTAATATATTCAAACAGGAAGATAAGGTTCAGCATGACCTATTCCACATCACATAAAATTATCTAGCTTTATTCTATTTCATCTATAGAGATTATAATACTTATATCACAATATTTGTGCATCAAATTATATTGCTGTAATGGGATCTGTGGTTAATATTAACATATGTACATCTGCATTTTTATTGTTTAAAATGTGGTCTTAGAAGGTATTGTTTCTTTTTCTGGAGGAATGAACAATACCTTCATTCATGAATGATTTGGGACCTTTGTAGCCTTGAATTGTATTGTATTTTTCTACTGATTTTAGTCATGGGACATGGAAGCACAATGAAATGACCTAAATCTATGGGTCACGGCCCCTTGGTGTTCATGTATCATATATCTTTCATATCAGATATTTGTATTATAATTTATAACAGTAACAAAACTACACTTTTGAAGTAGTAGTAAAATAATTTTAGAGTTGGGTTTTACCACAGCATGAGGATTTGTATGAAAGCATTGAAGCATTAGAAATGTGAGAACCACAGTCATAAAGTATCTAGTCAGTGGAGATATAACCTCTCTTATCTCCATTTCTGGAGAATCAATCGAATTTCCCCCTGTTAATCTGAATCAATCACAATATCTTATCATTATTATTTATTTCTTAGTATATTTGCTTAAAGTCCTCAGAACATCAACATGAACAGGGTTTGGAAGTCTGAACTTCTTGTTCTCTAGAATATTTGTTTTTTCTCCTTGCAGGAACATATATCCATCCATAATAAAATTTTCTAGGCCAGCATAGTTTAAAGCTGCAGGAACAGGAAGACAATTTTTCTCAATGGTTCACTATAAGTAGTAGTGAATTTAACAATTTCAATTTCTATTTTTTATTCCTGCCACTGTATATCCTGGCAATAAGAAAATTAATACCATATATTGGATGCTGATTCAAAGTTTATACTGCCTGCTGGATAACTCTGCCCTAGCTCTCCATGATACTCTGATATAATTGTTGCTGTAATTGTACTTTTAAATGGACATTTTACCATTGTATCACCAGAAGTCAGATGCTTTAGGGAGTTGAGGAACATGGGAAGGAAACCTGGTAAGCCCAATGGATTATAAGAGTATAGGTCCATTTTTATACTTCTCTGTGAAAAAGTATTCTGAAGAAAAGCACAGTGATGGGTGTGGTGGTTTGAGTATGAATGGCTCCCATAGACTCATGTGTTTGAATGCTTGGTCACCATGGCATTATTAGGAGGTGTGGCATTGCTGTAATATGTTGAGTGTTGTTGAAGGTAGTCTGTCACTGGATGAGAGGCTTAGAGATTTCAGATGTTGAAGCTAGACCCATTGTCTCATTCTCTTCCAGCTGCCTGCTGATCTGGATATAGAACCCACCTCTTTCTCTAGCACTATGTCTGCTTTTGTGCAATACATCCTTCTTGTAAAGATGATAATAAAATAAAACATTGAACCTATAAACCAACACCAATTAAATGTTTTCCTTGTAAGAGTTGCCAAGGTCACTGTGTCTCTTACCTGAAATAAAACAATAACTAAGACAGTTGGTAAGGTATTCTGTAAATCCACATATACTAGTTTTGGTTGAAGTGTTACATTGAGGAAAAGCAGATCTCAATGCCACATAACACAACCCTTCCTATGCAATTTTACCAAATAAGTGTCTCAGTAAATACATAACTAATATTAATCCCAAGGCCTAATTTGATAGAAACGTGTTACCATTTATTTATACCATAAACACTCAATCTTCTCTCTTGTATAGTATTTTTCCAAACTCTTCATGTTTCAAAATTATATAAATAATTAAATATTACATAACTTTAACTAAAGAAAAGCTAACAAATGCCTATTTCAAATAGAAAGGACACTAAAGATACAGCAAAGAAATAGTCCAACATTTTTTTCTTATTTTCTTGAGTTTAATTAAGAGATACTGGGTGATGAAAGTAACTGCATCAGCAGCAAGTTAAATAAAACATAGAAAAAAATCCTGCAATGCTACATCCATGAACATAGTTGCTTAACTTAGAGGTAGGGGCATCCTGAAAAATATCTTCCCAATTACTTATTAATGGGCTGGACATAATGTGTCTTTTCACCTTCTGAGCCTTTTGAGTCTTTCTTCATTCAATAAGAAAGTTTCAATTCAGAAGAAATATCTAACAATATTATGTTGCAAAATGAATACTCCATATTCTATTACTAAAAAAAAATCCCTGCTTTTTTGGGCAGAGCATTTAAATGCCCTTCCACTTTGATTATTTATAACATTTAACAAAATACACTGCATGGTACTTTTTAGTCACTACCAAACTATCTATAAGCATATCCTTTAAAATTCCTTAAAATAACCTCTAATGTTATCATCTGCTTTATTAAGTGAAAATAATTTATTAGAGGGACTAAAAAAGACTCAGCAAGCCAAATTATCTCATAAAATTTGCTTGTTAAGCTATAAAAATAATCAAAGTCTGAATGTGCATGATGTTTTACTTTAACATGGGAATTTCTGTGAACATTTCTGTTTATATACCTCTACTTAGTAGATTTGAATGTGGTTTTACATTATGTGTAGATTATAGCCACTTAGTAATGAGGGGCAGAGTAGAAAACACAGTTAGTGAATTGAGTGAATAAATTCAATTTTCGTTCATTTTTCACCAGATTTGCCTTTCCTGTGTTACTTCATAAGAAGCATATAAAGAGGAATGAACATAGAAAGTACTACAGGAATCATACATCAATATTTAGAATGCCATTTCAGTGTTCAAAATGTATTAAAGTCATTCTTGCTATTAAATAGCTTGCATGATAGTTCTTGAATTATTAAGGAATATTATCTATGATTGTAGGTTTTTGAATCATTGAGTTTTTTTCCAATAATGGAATATAAAGAACATTAAAGTCAGTGTCTATCTATTTTTAAAATTTCTCTAGGGCATACTAGCTCTCACTTATCTATAAATTACTGCAAAACAGTGTTAATTTATTCCATTGTATAGCTTAGTATGCATCAAACACAATGAAGGATATTAAAGGAAAAAAGTAGATGTTAGAGCAATTCAACTTAGAGCACAAATAAATAATTAACACATTATTGAATAAGCAAACAAAGTTCATGGAGTAAAAGAAGTCAGGGTTCAACTATTAAACTTTATATCACTACTCAACCATGCTCAAAACTGTATTTGTCATGAATAATCATTAAGATAAAACAGAAAATTACACATATAAAGAAAAATGACCTGTGTAGATTGTGAGATCTATATTTGAATTTATATATACATGGAGTTGAAATTCTATAAATTATTTATTGCTTACAAGTAGAGCCACAAAATATGTTGACTAGTTTGCAAAAATCTAAGTAATTTTATGTAAAACTTATCTAAAAATTACCAAGAACTTCTTTAGGTGTATTGTCATCACCAATTGGATTCTGGTACTGGTGTGATGTGATAGCTTGTTTAATGCTCTAGCTGGCATTATGAACATGAAAAGACAGTGCACAAATATGAGACATACTAAAGTTTGAAGCAATAGTCAACTTTATTGAGAGCATAAGATAGTTTATACTATAAGGTTAAAGAAGGCTCTGCTAAGTATGATATCACAAGGATAAGCTGCATGTGTCACAATTATGTTTTCCATAGATACATATAAAGAACAGCAGTTTCAGTAAAGTCACTCCTATCTTCTATACCTGGGAGTATCAAAAAACACATTCCAGAAAGAAATCTGTTAGCCATAGGCCCCAACTGCAAGAAGACCAGGTAGATCATCCACCCTCAAACACACTCTACCTTCCAAAAGATCCCTTTCCACTCATTGATGTGTCCGAGACCCAAATTCTGCAGAAATCTACTGACAACACTTCCAAGAAGGCCAGGTAGAATGTCTACTTGTGAACCTGCTCCACTTACTAGGTGTCACACATAACATTGTTGCAAAAACCAAACACCTCCTCTTTAATATAATTGAACACTCAATTCAGGCAAAGAATTCCTAATGAACCAGAGGTCACATTGGCCAACATCATTTTTGGTAGGCCACCTGCTTATAGATATTCTCCATAATCTGTGTACCTGTACACAAAACTATCAACAAACATCCCCCTCTTTTGGCCTCTGCATCAGAGACCAATCAAGCAACCAAAACCAGAGGTAGTTTGCATGCCCACAGACCTTCTCCACTTTCTTGTTTATCCAAAGGCACCTGACACTATCCCTAATATGCACTTTCCTCCTTATTTCAATGTTCAAGCCCACAACTAAGGTGGAGATCCCGTGCTCAACAAGAGACCATGGTTGACACCAGAAGTACAGCTATCAAGTCAAGTGGAAATCCCTTGCCCAACAACAGGCGCCATGGGTCAAAATACCAGAGAAGAAATAGAAATCAAAGAACAAAACATCAATCCAACGCACCCAGAAACTAGAACAAAGACCTATAATCTCTCCAAGCCTACATGCCTAGATGCTCACATAAAACTACAATTAACAACACCCAGGGCAATATGTTACCACCAGAGACTACCTGTCCTACTGTAACAAGTCCTAACTATCCTGTCATAGTAAAAATGCAAGGAAAAGACCTTAAAACAAACTTCAGGATGATTATAGAGGTCTTTAAAGGAGTGAATATTTACCTTTAACGAAACTGAGGAAAAGAAAAAATGGAGGCAATGAGAAAAATCATTTTTTAAAAAGTTGAGGAATAGAAAAACACTTGAAGGAAACAAATAAAACTGTTAAGATCTGAAAATGGAAAAAGAATCAATAAAGAAAATACAAATTCAGGGAATTTTAGAAGTTAAAAATGTAGGTAAGTAAACAAGAATTGCTGACACAAACATAACCAGCAAAATATTTGAGATGGAAAATAGAATATCAGGTATTGAAGATACAATAGAATAAATAAATACATTAATTAAAGAAAATGTTAAAGATAAAATGTTCCTGACATAAAACATCCAAGAAACCTGAGAAACTATGAAAAGTCACATCTTAAAAATAGGAAGGATAGAAATAAAATAATCTCAGCTCAAAAGTTTAGAAAATAATTTTAGCAAAATCAAAGAAATAGTTTTTCTTGGCTAAAGAAGAAGATGCCTATAACGGTGCAATACAGAATACCAAGCATATTATTAAGAAAGTAGACTTACCACATAGTAATCAAAGCACTAATGTTACAAAATAAAAAAAAAATAATATTTAAAGTTGCATAGGAAAAAAGCAAGTGACATTTAATTGTAGACCTATTAGAATTACAACTGACTTCTTAATGGAGAATCAAAAAGACAGATGGATCTGTAGAAATACATTAAAAATCTAAGAGACCATAGAGGCTATCCCAGACTACTAAATCCAGCAAAACGTTCAATTACCATAGATAGAGAAAACCATTTATTCCAAGATAAAGTTAAATTAAACAATATTTGTGGAGTAATCCAGTACTTCAGAAGATATTTTAAAGAAATTCCAACCCAAAAAGGTGAAATACACCCTTAAAACCCAGGAATATAATCTCATAGCAACAAAACAAAATGAAGGGAAGCTTTCACTCTCTCTCTCTCCCTCACCCCCTCTCTCTCCCTTTCTCACAAACACACACACACACTCACATACACATACACACATACACACATCATCATTACTATCATCATCATCATCATCATCATCATCATCTACACCATAGCAACCAATGACAAAATAACAGGAATTAATGGTCACTAATATCTATTAGTATCAATGAAAACATTCTTCAATAAAAGGCAAACAAAATGAATGTGAAAATATAATTGATTTTTCTGCCGCATACAAGAAACACAATTCAAAATCAAAGATAGATGTTATCTTGACATCAAGGATTACAAAAAGATATTCAAAGCAAATGGTCCTAAGAAGCAAGATTTTTTTTTAATATCAAACAAAATGGACTTCAAGTTAAATTTAATCAAAAGAGACTGAGAAGGACAATTCATACTTACCAAAGGAAAAAAAATCTAACAATATTACATTTAAATTCTCAACACCTATGCCATGATCTCAAGGATATGCATGTTTGTAAAAGAAAAATAGTCAAAGATTAATTCACACTTGGATCCTCACATTGAGAGCAGGAGATTTCAACATCCTACTTTTATCAATGGATAAGTAAGCCAAAATTGAAACAAAGTCAATGGACCCAAAGAATATGTACAAAACACCCCCCATATATATTCTTCTCAACACTTCATGGAATTTTCTCCAAAATCAGTCATAAAGTTGGTAACAAAGTAAGGCTTCACATATATAATAAAATTGATGTAATCCCCCTAAGTACTAAGAGACTGCTATGGATTAAAGCTGTATTTCAACAACAGAAAAAAAGCTTACAAATACATGGAAACTGAAAAATTCTACTGACTGACTATAGATCAAGATGGAAAGAAAGAAATTAAAGACTTCTTTCTTAAAGAATTCAATGAAACTGAAGACACAGCATTCCCAGAATTCTGGGACACCATAAGAGGAATGTTAAGAGAAAGTTCTAAGCACTGAGTACCTGCATAAAATAATTGGAGAGATTTCATACCAGCACTTAATGGCACACTTGAAATCTCTAGAAAAAAAGAAGCAAGCATATCCAAAGGCAGTAGATGTCATAAAATAAACAAATTGAAAGCTGAGAACAATAAAATAAAAACAAAAAGCTCAATACAATAAATCAATAAAACAAAGATTTGGTTCTTTGAGAAAATAAACAAGATAAACAAATCCTCATTCAAATTAACTAAAAAGTAGAGAGAGGGAGGTACAAAAACTTGTACTCCACAAAATTAGAATATATAAAAGAAATGAATATTTCTTCAATAGATATTATTTTGAAAGATAAAACCAAGATCAGAAAAACAACTTTAATACACTAATAAGCCCTATAGAAAAAGGAGCAATTACTAAGTCCACATCTTAAAAAAGGAAGCCGAGGGCCATATCAATTTACTGAAGAATTCTATCAGACCTTGAACAAAGAGTAAAATTTGACAATAATTATCAAATTATAATATAGAATAGAAACAGAAGAAATATTGTCCAATTCATTTTAAGAAGCTACACTAACATGATACACAAACCGCAAAGATTCATCCAAGAAAGAAATTAAATATCAATTCCTGTTATGAAAATAGATCCAAAATACTCAATGAAATACTTGTAAACTGAATCCAAGAACTCTTAAAAAATTTCATTCACCATAATTAAGTAAACTTTATCCTAGAGAATATACAGAAACCAGTCAGTGCAATCTACTATATAAACAAAGGGAAAGAAAAAAAATGATCATCTCAGTAGATGTTGAAAAGGCCTTTGACAGTATTCAGCAATCTTTCATTATAAAAGATATACCTAAGTGAATTAAATGCAATTTAAGCAAGCCACCATCAAATTATCTGGAGAGAAACTTGAAGTAATTCCAATAAAATCAGAAACAAGACAAAGGTATCCACTCTCTATTCAATATAGTACATACTTGAAGTTATAGCTAGACCAATAATTATCTGAAGGATATCAAGGGAATAGAAAAAAAGGATGAAATCATTGTACTAGTATTTGCAGATAATATGATTGTATACGTAAGTGATGCCAAAAATTCTACCATAGAATTCTTACAGTTAATAAACACCTATAGTGAATCTCCTGAATACTTGATTAATTAAAAATGTTAGTAGCCCTCCTTTATTCAAATCACAAGTTGAATGGCAAAGAAGAAATCAAGTAAACAGCCCCCTTCCTAATAGCCACAGCATTATAAAATACCTTGGTGCAACTCTAACCAAGTCAGTGGAAGCCTTTCATCACAATGTCTTGAAGTGTTTCAAGAAATAAATTGAAATATGTATCAGAAAATGGAAAGAAACCATATGCTCCTGAATCAGTAGGATTTACACAGTAAAAATGGCCATTGTACTAAGGACAGTCAACAAATTTAATGCAATCCCCATCAAAATAACAACATAGTTCATTACATACCTTGAAATGACAATACTCAATTTCATATGGAAAAGAAGAAAATTCAGGATTATGAACAAAAATAAAAGAATTTCTGGAGGTATCACCATCCCTGATTTCAGGATTGAGTACAGAACTTTAGTAACAAAATTCTCATTGTATTAGCATAAAAATATTGTTAGATCAATGAAATTGAATCAAATATCAGACCTAAATCCACACACTTATGGACACCTGATTTTGGTAAAGAAGCCGGAAATACTCAATGGAAGAGAGACAGTATTTAAACAAATAATATTAGTCAAAATTGATGTCTGTATGTAGAATAATACAAATATATCCACATATAACACCCATAGAAAGCTCAAGTCTAAGAGTTCAAAGACTTCAAATCAGACGCATTGAGTTAAATAGAATAAAAAGTATGATAGCCTTGAACACATTCTCCCTCTAAGAGGAGACAATCCGTAGAAAGAACACTGATAGCACAGGCACTGATACTGACAAATAGATGTCAACAAGCTAAATAATCTAATTTAAAACAGAGTACAGATCTAAACAGTAAATTCTCAAATAGCACAAACTTAAATGACAAATAAACAATTATTCAAAAGGTTCAATAACCTTAACCATCAAAGAAATGCAAACAAAAACTATTTTGAGATTCCATCTTATATCAGTCAGAATGCCAAAACAAACAATAGTTAGCACTTTTTGGCATGAATGTGAATCAAGGAGATTACTTTGACATTGTTTGTGAGAAAGAAAACTTGTAGAATCACTATGGAAAATAATATGGTAGTTCCTCAGAAAGTTGGGAATAGACATACCTCAGCACCCAAGTATAACACTTTTGAGTATATACCCAAAAGATACTCTATCCCAAAACAGCAGCACCTTTTCAACTATATTCATGGCAGCTTTATTCATAATAGCCAAAACCTGGAAACCAAAGAATTGATAAAGAAAATGCAGTACCTTTTCACAATGGAGTATTACTCAGCTGTTAAAAATTGGTATTCTGAATTTTGAAGGGAGATGATTGCAACTATTAAAAAAGTCATCCCTAAGTATGGTATTGCAAACCCAGAAAGAAAATCATGATATATACATACTTATAAGTGGATACTAACCACAAGGAAATGGTAGCCATGCTGCAATAGACACACTCAGAGAGTCTAAGTAACAAGAAGAGCTCTAGGGGGAATGCATGGATCTCCCTGGGGATGGGAAATGTAATATATTCTCCAGGTGAACACTAGGCAGATGATTATGGGAACAGAAATCATTGGGTTGAGGAGGGAGACAGGGATGGAGAATGGAAAATAGAGAATATGAGGAAAGACAACTGTAATCTGGGGGAATTTAGGCGGCTATGTGGAAACCTAGTGCAGGGAAAAGTTTTTTCAACTGATGTGGATGACTTTTTGGAGGTCAATGGTGCAGGAGAATTGTCTGTATTCTGTCAATCATGTTTTAAATCCATGCTGATTGGCCAGGCAGGAAGTATAGGAGGGAAAACCAGACAGGAAATAGAGGTGATGCAATGAGAAAAGGAGATTTCTGGGAAGAAGAACTTGATTCCTCTCACTTCTGCTCAGATCACCGAAGAAGCAGGATGTGATCTGCCAGTTGGAAAGTTACTGAGCCAGGTGGCTAAAAGAGATCAGAATAATGGGTTAATATAAGTTACAAGAACTAATAAGAAGCCTGACCTAATGGGCCAATCAGTTTTATAACTTATAGAGATCTCTGTGTGATTTTCTTTGGGGCCAAACTGCTGTGGGAAACAGGCAGGACAGAAAACCTTAACAAGAAAGCCTTCCCTTCATGCTACAGGTCAACTATTACCAGAATATATGGACAATTAAATTGTCATCCTACAATCAGGAAAGCCTTCCAATATTGGGCATAGAACACTATCTCAGTCTTAAAACCTCTGACCTAAAGCCTGTCATGCTTGCAAGATGTACTGGGGCAATGGTGCCTCGGAGACTGTGGAAGTGGTCAATCAATTACTGCTCTAACTTGAGGCTCAATCTATAAAACGGACTCCATGCCCTACACAGCCCAGAAATCCAGGATGCAGAAGTTGGATATCTCAGGGAGCTAGAGTAGAACTTAACATGACTTGCAAAAATGTTAATGAAATCATTTCAAATGATACCAAATTACATTCTGCTATACTTAAAGACTGATGTCTAGGCCAATCATTATCAGAGAGACTTCCTCTGTTACTTTATGGGTGCATATGCATAAAATCACAGCCAAACATAAGCTGGAGTTAAGGGTAATAACCCCAAAGAAGGGTAGGTAGTATTATAGGAGGCAGAGAGGATGAGAACACCAGGAGAACACGGCCCACAGATTAAACAAAGCAGGAATTATAGGGGCTCACAGAGACTGAAGCAGCAATCAAAGTGCATAGGTTTGTGGTTGGTCCTGTGCATGTATGTTGTGGTTGTTTAGCTTTTTTTTCTGTGACTCCTAACAGTAGGAATTGAAGGGTCTCTGAATCTTTTCCTGCCTTGTGACACTTTTCTTGTACTGGATTGTCTTGTCTACTATTTATATGAAGGTTTTGTTCCTAGTCTTATTGCATCTTCTTATGCAATATTCAGTTGATATACCCAGGACACTTGCTTGTTTCTGAAGGGAAAAGCAGGAAGAGTAGATCTGGGTGTGAGGAGATGTGGAAAAAACTTGGAAGATTAAAGAGAGAGGAAGATCCAATAGAATATATTATATGAGAGAAGAATATATTTTGAAAAAGAACAATTCTGTGTATTCAAGTTATGCGACTCTTGCTTTCTATGAGTTCTCTCACAAGTTCTCAGAAGTTCACTTACAGCTTTCATCATGGACTGGACTCTGACATCCCCCTGGGTTTTTTTTTTTCAATTTTTACATGAAGTATTTCCAGACAGTCTTTGATTAGGAATGCTGTTAATAAAATGTTACTATTTGATACATGAATATCCAATACATAAACAAACTATAATGGAACAATAAAAATGTTGGGTGCAGTAATCACCACCAACTATAGGGCTATAAACAATGTCGAGTACAATATTACATTAATCACAAAAATCAGCAGAATAGTTTCAAAAAGGCCCATATAGCTAGCAGTTCTATTATTTTGTAGAATATAAGACTATATTTAATTTGTAGAATATAAGACAATATTTAATTTTAATAGGAAAACAAATGTCACAGTGTCTTACCCAAATAGGAAGTTTTATAAATCCAATGAAAGATTAAACAAATTTCCCTTTTTCAGATGAGTAACTTCTCCCTTGGTTCGTAGAGCTTTAACTTGCCCCAAGGTAGGAAGATTTGAATTCTGGTGGTATGCTTGATCTCTCCTTTTGCCCTTCAGCTAGGGGTTTTATAACTTTCTGGTTATTTCTACTGTGCCCTTGCCCTCTACATGTGTTATTGATGTCTCAGGCTTAGAGAACCTGGAATGGAATCTATAATGCTTCAGTAGATGCATATACAGTGACTGATGCATACCCTTCCCCAGTTTTCTTCTTGAAAAGTAAAATTATAGCAGGTACCATCTTGCATATTTCATTCCATAATAAATCCAGGGATGTTGGAATGTGCATGAATATGAGTCTCCTGCTGGAAGTAATGAGAAGAATATGAAATAATATTTAGGGGTTTATTAACCAACCACAATAGATAAAATAAAAAGCCAATTTCATCTATTGGACTGAGGAAAAGGAAGTATTAATGGATTGATGAATATGTGAATACTGAGTCCATCTTATACAATTAGATGAGCCATCAGTAAAATAATTATCATCTTGAAAAATGAAAGAAGGTTGGAGAAAATCTTATAACATGCCAGCTAGATATGATTTAATAAACTTCCAGAGTAATTTGAAAATGAAATTAGAAAATCTATAGAGATCTGTAATGCTCCTAAAAAGTGATTGTTAGTTAAGGGTAAGACATTTCAGCAAGGATTAAATCCATATAGTTTTTGACATCAGGTCCTCCCATTATTAAATAAATGAATGAGAACAGTAAGGTTAGCAGTTAGCAATTTGTGGCCCTCATGGTATAAATAAAATCACAACAAAGATTTATCATCTTGTGTTATAATTCTTGTAGAAGAAAATTTAGTCATCAAAATGTTGAAAATAAATGAATGATCCAGTCAATACATACATTCCTCTCTTAGCCTGGACTCAAAGAGCTGTAGTTCTTTTCCTTTGCAAGATAATGTGTGAGAATTTTTCAATGATGTCTCTCCTTCTAGAATTTAAAATAGGTTGGTTAGTGCACAATTAAGTATAAAGAGATTCCTTTTCTCGGCAGTGCCATAGCTTGCTTAGATTGTAAAGTTTGCTTTTTATAGATTTTATTAATTCCACAACAAAATGTTGAGAGAATTCAGGATAGATTGACTATCAGATTTTTCAACACATGCTTCAGTGTCATTTGACTGTCCAGCAAGGGAGCTGAGAGAACCGTAACACACATAAGTGGTGCAATATTTTCTGTTTATTTCCCTTTGTCCTCAGAGGGAAAACCTCTTTCCTTAACTCTTTTATCAATTTTGAGGATTGGTCATCAAGTTTATACTCATTCAAGGAATTATCCATCTCTTTATCATGATTATTATCCTCCTTATATTCATAATGTAATTTACAAAAAAGTTTGAATCAATGTTTAAGTGACCCAAAATTTAACAGGCATCTCTTATCCTTGTTTATATGCCTGTTCAATTTTCTTTCAGACTCTGTTTAATACTTCTGCATCTAAGGATACTTATTCTGTAAACCAGGGATTATAATCACCAACAACTAGTAAGACTTTAATAGGTTGAGTTTGATACTTGTGCTCCTGTCTTCTTTAAGAATTTTGTACAAGCTCAAAATAAGGAAAATCCTTTTTTGTTTTCTATCTCACCATACTCACCTTCCTCCTGTGAGAGTACCCATTTTCTTTTCTGATAGCAAATTCAAGGTATATGATTCTTGGTGCCAGCTGCATAATGTTTTAGTTGATGGCCTGAACCTGGGAAAGCAGAGCCTAAAATGAGGTGGACAGAAACTCTCAAACAATATTCAACTTTATAGAAACAGAAAATTTATATTCTGAAATTTAAGAAGAATCACCTGAGTAAAATATGCAATCAGAAGGACAAGGCACACATGGTAAAACCTGTTTTCCTGTACAACTATATGAATAAAAACATCTGAAGTAAACTCACTCCTATCTAATATATCTGGGAGGAGCATGAAACTCATTTTAAGAACAACTCTGTATTATAGAGAAACAGAGATTATAAGACTCTTGTCTTGTTTACTTGGAGATTTCTCCCATGATCTCACAAATTTTCTCACACATTATCATTTATGGACTATATTGTGACAGTGACTCAGTGGGTTAAGCATTTTTGAACAATCCCAATAATCTGAGTTCTATTACTGAGGTAGGAAAGTATCCATTACTGGAAGTACTCTTTTGACCTCCACATGTATGCTGCGACATTCATGAATCACTCACAGCAGATAAAAATATAAAAAGAAAATAAAAATTATTTTGAATTAGTTAATAGCATTTAATAAAGTTATAGTTTTGTGGTGGTCAATATTGATATAGGTTTAAAAATTGGTAAATATTTATGAACCATTAATTAGCTTAAAATATTTGTTAGAGTATTTTAGAATTAGTTTCTGGTTAATGGTTGTCTGCATATATCTTTTTCAGTTTGTACAAAAGGAAACATTTAATACAATACTCAGGGCCAACTCCGGAGACATACCTCTTCCAACAGTCTCTCATCAGGAAAGAAAACATCCAAATGAAAAAAGTGCATTCATTCTAACTCCAAAACTCCCCCTGTCCTTTCCATCTAAAAAATGCTTAAAGCCCAAAGCCTTTTCTTGTACAAACCTAAAGCAATCACTTAATAGCAAACTCCCCATAAAATCCAAAAGCAAATTATACACTTACAAAACACAATAGCACAGTGGAGACTTTATAAATTCAAAAGAGAGGAAAAAGAACAAAGTGAGGAAATTACAAACCAAACATGACTGAAACCCTGCAATGCAAACTCCAAATTCTGTATCACTATGTCTGATGTCAAAGTTTTCAAATGGTTCTTCCCCTCCAGTTTTGTAAGCTATAACACACTTTACCCATTTGGGCTTGATTCATTTACTGTCTGCAGCTCTGTTTGACAGGCATTACAGTTGTCTGTAATCTCTGATATCTTTTGGTTTCCAAGGCATCTAGGCTTCAACTTCATAGCTTAATACAAAGGCTATTACTGGCCTCCAAACAGGAATTCTCTTAATACATGCCTTGTCTCTCTGGGCCTCCATGCAGACATTCTCCTGCCATATACTTTTTCACATTGGCTTTCCTAAACCTAAGTGTAAGGAAACTGTATCATTGATGATAAAGTCAGAAGAAAACAGCTGAATCTACTAAATTCTGCTGCCTACAAACACACAAACTTGGCCCCCTCCTTGAAGATTATTTGCTTAAAATTTGACTCATTGATGGTTTTCCTTGTTGCATAAGCTTTGATTTTTCATAGATTGGAAGCTTAACTGGATATGACTTTGTACTGAGTTCAACACAAACATTAAAATATAAGAACCTATGGGTGCCAATCTCATTAAAGCATCTCAAGCAGATAAGATGACAAATTTGACACTTTTCTGATAATCATGTGCTATTGTGCTATTTTTATAGCTTCAATACTGAGTAGTATTTTGTGATAATATACCCAATCTGTGTAGGAATTTTAAGGGGCTTAATCTTGCATGACTCTTGATTAGGTGGCCTAGCTACTGTAATTTTATGATTGCAAGAACATGACAGTCCCAGAAAACAACATTTCTTTGTATTCCTCCTGACACAGTCTCTTACATTCTATCCATATTTTCTTTCTTGATATTCCCTGAGACATGTGGGATGCCCCTCTTATGCTGTGAATGCCATTTGGTTAATAAAGGACTATCTGGGGCCTGCACAGGGCAGAATAGAGGTAGGTGAGGGAAAACTAAACTGAATGCTTGCCATGGTCAAAAAATTAGCCATAGTCAGTGAGACACCATGTAGCCCTGCCAGAGTCAGACACTGGGTGGAAACTTGCCGGTATTCCACAGCCACCTGGCAAAACACAGATTAATTTAAATGGTTTAAATTAATGTGTAAGAGCTAGCCAATAAGAAGCTTCAGCTAATAGGTCAAGCAGTGATTTAATTAATATAATTCTTGTGTGATTATTTCAGAAGTCTGTGCAACCAGGAAACAAACAAGCGGCTTCTTACAACACCTGAACCTTGGTAATAGAGGGTTAATACAAATATAGCAGTTATGACTGATATTAGGTCTCTATTCCCTGTGCATTTACCAGTTATGTAAATCTCCATTGACTGATGTCTACTTTTCAAAAGAAAGTTCTTTTAGCAAGGTTGGGAGCATTCCATGTTTATGGGTGCATGCATACATATTTAAGAATCTCTGACAGCAAAACTATTTATGAAAATAACATTGACAAATTCTATCCTAAATTTCTGACTTTTCCAGCCATGGGATTTTAACGATGATTACAATGGGTATGATAGCTCATCCTAAGATTCAGGGCTCAAATATATAAGAAACCTGTGATTTACCATATTAGAGTTATGTCACTCTTATACTACTATGCAATGGATTAATCCTTTTATACACTGTGACAATGAGTTACTCACATTGCTAATAAAAAGTGGATTGGCCCATAGGTAAGCAGGATTTGGGGGGCAAAGAGAATGACAGAGAGAATGGCAGAATCTCCAGTCTGTGGAGATATCATGAGATGCAGAGAGAGCAGGGTAGTAAGTATGTAAATGAGATAAATGAGTCATGGAGGAGCATGCAGATTATAAGAAAAGGGTTAATTTATTACAGCTAGCTAGAGACAAGACTAAGATATCAGTGATATATTTATAATTAATGTTAAGTCTCTGTGTAGTTTTTGAGAACTTGCAGGTGGAACACAGTAAAACTCCAGCTACACTAGTACATATACATTACCTGGAAAATCAGTATTTCCAATAGCAAGATTGAGCTCTACATAAAATCACTGATGTCTTTTTCTCTTCAGAAGTCTGCATATCATCTTTCAGGAATATCCAAGCTATCTAGCATACAGAGTGCTTTCTGGTTAGTTTAAGAATGATTTCTCTGTGTCCAGTGGAACATATATGTGCTTTTTTCTGCAATAAAATATTATCATTTAATTATAGTGCATAGCCAATGACAACAACAATAACTTGTGTTGTTCTGGAGAATTATGGAACCTCTCAGATCAGTCACACATAGAGAAGTATTCAATACCTTATATAGAAATGCTTTTGTAATAATTCATGTTTTCTAAAAGCCTCATTGTCTGCCTATGGATGGTAATCCTTTTAAAATACTCTTTTGAGTTATATTTGAAATTATCCATACTAATCAGTGTTTCCATAAGGCTTTATTGTGCATCCTATTTTTTGTTAACCTACATACTACCTCATATGTACCATACACACTATCAATCTCTGCATAGCCTTTTAAACCTCATTATTCTACCCCTACTCTGTTACACATGTACTAATATCCCTCATCTGACTTGTTTTAAATACGGATTTAAATCTGGGATTTAATTTGGTGTGATCATAGATATCAGTATGGCTTTTATTATTCCCTTCCTTTAGGTTAGCTCTCTCATTTAATGCTTGATTTTCCCCATATTCCCACACTCTTTTAAGCCTTTCTCTCTCCAGTATTAAACCCCATTGTTTAGTGGTTTGTATTTGTAATAGTGCGTCTTTTATTTATAAATAGAATATATCCACAGAAATTTCATTAACAGTTTTAACAAATAAACTAGTATTTCCTTCCCCTAAATTAAATATATGCTAGACAAATGCACATTGTCCTCTAATAACATATGACAATTCTTTTTTTTCATTTGAAATTCTTTTTATTTATTTATTTATTAAAAATTTCCACCTCCTCCCCGCCTCCCTTTTCCCTCCCCCTACCCACCTCCCCCCTCCTTCTCTAGTCCTAAGAGCAGTCAGGTTTCCCTGCCCCGTGGAAAGTCCAAGGTCCTCCCCTCTCCATCCAGGTCTATAAAGGTGAGCATCCAAACAAACCAGGCTCTCACAATGTTAGTCCATGCCGTAGAATCAAAAGGCAGTGCCATTGTCCTTAGCTTCTCAGTCAGCCTTATTGCCAGCCACATTCAGAGTGCCAGTTTGATCAGATGCTCCATCACTCCCAGTCCAGCTGGCCTTGGTGAACTCCCATTAGATCAGTCCCACCGTCTCAGTGGGTGAACTCACCCTTCATGATCCTGACTTCCTTGCTCATGTTCTCCCTCCTTCTGCTCCTCATTTGGACCTTGGGAGCTAAGTTCAGTACTCCAATGTGAGTCTCTATCTCTGTCTCCATCAATCACCTGATGAAGGTTCTAGGGTGATATGCAAGATATTCATCAGTGTGGCTATGGGACAAGGCCAGTTCAGGCACCCTCTCCTCTGCTGCCCAAGGAATAATCTGGGGATGTCTCCTTGGACCTTGGAACCCCTCTATAGTCAAGTCTCTTGCAAACCATAAAATGGCTCCCTTAATTAAGATATTTACCTCCCTGCTCCCATATCCATTTGAAATTTTATCACTTCTTGGAGAATATTGGAACATTATGGAAGTGTGTCACAATTACTACATAAATTTAAAAAGATGTAGAAAATTGCCATCAAATTTTGGAAGCTAACAAGTTGCATTTATAATAAGCTCCTATTTTTGAAGGGTCAACAGTTCAGCATTGGCTAATAGATTTGAAAGAGGTAAGCCATTTCTGATATTTGGCTGTTTATTTTTTTGTTATAGGATGTCTTGTCTCCCACATTATACTAAACTATAAACTGAAACTCCGTTTTTATGTGTGTGATAGGGAACCTCCTTTAGCCAATGAGTTTGAAGAGGCTGGACCAGTTTAGGGTGTGACCTCTTGAGTACCCAGTGACAAACAGCCAACCCTCTCAGGGCTTGGTTTCTCTCTGATTCCTGAGTTGTACACCTGAGGTTGGACGTCTGGTTCCTGTTCCATGAGGTTGCCCCTTTTAATAAAGAATTATAACTGGAATATTTTGGAGTTATTTTGGGATTATTTGACTCACATTCCCACCCCCCTTTCAGTAACATGTATATTTTAGTAAGTGTCTAAAACTTTAGGTCTCCATATGTTTTTGTCCCAAAGGCTTTTAGTATTAGCTTTCCTCTTATTCCTTCTTCTAACATGCTGTCTAAGTCTCCATTTCATTCATTATTCATTGTTCCATTTTCTTTTAAAATCTATTTATAATATTTTATCCTACTTACCATTACTTTGAAGATCATCTCATATTCCATGGTACCTTGCTAGCTAGCAACTATGAGTCTCCACAATGAAATGAATAATGCTTAAAAATCTTTGAAATCTAACATTCAATATATGTGTGTGTGTGTGTGTGTGTGTATACATATGGACATAACAATAAAATGACTCTTAATGGCATATTGTTATACCTATAGATCAGAGAGTAATTCTCAGAAGAAATTTTCTTTCAACCAATGGCAATGAACACAAAACCCCATAAATGGTCATTGTGTGGATTATTGGCTTTGAAGCAGGTACTTCTAAATGGGATGCATTTATCACATTATGCCATCAAGGCTAAGCTATCTGTGAAAAAGTAATGGACATACTGTTTTAACTGCCAAAGCTTGGGGGTGGCATCAAGAAACTGTTTGTTACAGACACAACAGAACAGGTATCCATTTGCATTCACAGAACTTGTGACAGTATGCATAACACCAGTACAAGCTCAAACAATATTCTAGCATGGAGAAGGAGGGTGAGCACATAACCAACTACTAGTTAAATTGCTATTGACATTTGTTTGTGGTTTTATGATTAAAAGTTGATATACTCACCCACTAAAGTGTAGTTGACATGCACAAACTATAGTCAATGTATTTCTTAATAGAAAGCGTGAAGTTGAGTTGGTAGCGCTGTTAAGGAGGATCAGTGAAGAGTTAGTGGATTACAAGAAAAATGATCCAAATATATTGTATATAATTCCCAAAGAATATATAGAAATATTATTTCAATAATGCAAATGATGGTTGAAGGCATTTCTGAGTGGTGGTGCAGTGAACTTGTCTTGTTATCAAAAGATCAAGTCTCAGCAAAACTTTAAAAAACAAACAAAGAAATTTTAGAAAAAGAAAGGGATGATAACAGTCTCACTGTGCTTGGAATTCTTAAGTTCTAAAATTTAAAATGTTTTATGGAAAACACTCTAGAGTTCTTATTTCATGGGTGAAAAGATATATATTCACTTGATATACAGTTCTCTCAAATATTTGCAAGAAAATAAATTTAACTCTCCACGTTCAAATTGTAGAAGCCTATGATTTTAAATCAATGAAATATAGAGAGGGAGAAAGAAGCAAAGGTGTGTTTTGGCATCACAGTGGGTCCTAATTGTGCCAGAAAGAATTGAATGGGGTAAGCAGGTTTCCCAATCTGTAGTATTTAGACAGGAACCTTTTAGCAGCATGTGACCTGGTTGAGCATTTTACCCACACTGGGAAAGACTTCTTTAACAATGCTGCATTAATCCAAAGAGTTCAGAATTTTTAACTTCACTAAAAAAGTAATAGTCAGATATCTGTTTTCCTTCAAGCATAAACAAAGATTATTTATTTAAAAAATGAAGAAATTTGGCAATGAAAAGTCGAATCAATGAAAAAAACCTAGAAAGGAAATGGCTTTCAGAAATTTCCCAAGTTCTGGAAAGGGCCTTAAAAGGTCAACTGATCTGTACATTTTAACCACATGTAACCATGTGGATAAAGGATACTCAACATGGACAAATGACTTCTAAAATTCTATGGAAAGAAAAACTCAATAAACTGTATGGTTTTTCCAACAATAATCTTTATATTTGAGCTAAGATGTATAATGTTTTTTGTGTGTGTGAAAAGGGTGAAAATGTACACATGTGGAACAAATTTTTCAAGTTGACTACAATGAAAATATTGCTTTCTCTTGAAGTAACATATTCTATGTGTGAATTATTCTTAAATATTTTAGGTCAAATAATAAGAATATGAGTTTTTAGTATCTTTCTTAGATTTATTTATTACTGTACCACGTTATTTTACTTTGAAATGCATACTTTTTATTGTGGCTCTTGGTATGATGCTAAATTTTTATTAATTGTTGCAGTAACACCATTATATTATCCACAGAAAATATATACATACATATATTTTATGTTATGTTAGAGGAAGGGCTCTTGTTCGTCCCAGCCGTCCATAACCAAAATAAACACACAAAAACTGTATTAACTGAATCACTGCTTGGCTGATTAGTTCTAGCTTCTTATTGGCTAACTCTTACATATTAATTTATCCCATTTCTATTAATCTGTGTATCACAACATGGCAGTGACTTACTGGGTAATGTTCTCTGCATCTGTCTCAGGAGATGGATTCATGGCATCTCTCTAACTCCACCTTCTTCCTCCCATGCTCTAGGCCAAGCCAGTTTTCTTTATTCATTAACCATTAAAATAAACACTTAGACAGAAGTACCTCCCACACCAATGATATCATTTCCTATCGTTCAAGATGTTTTATTCTTTTGACAACTTCCTATGTTATCTACCTTTCTTCCACCTCTTTCCCTTCAAAATTTTTTAGATTAAAAATTTTTCTTCATCATTCTTCTATATATGTATTTTTAATAAACTTTTGAATCCATTCAGCAGTTCTTATATGTGTAATATTTTAGGGAGAACCACTTGGGATTTGTTACCCTATATATAACTTTGTTCTTAGGTGAAACTGATTATCCTTCTCTCAGCAGGCACTGACTATCAGTAGCTTTTCATCTAATAGTGGAAGCATAGGTATATCGACTGATATTGTCATTACTCCAGTCTTTCTCAGACTTCTATACTGTGGATATTTTATTGATACATTTTTCTTACAGTATCTAATGCACATTATTTGACAGCAGACATCCTAGTTTTCCCACTCTTATGATCTTCCTCACCCTTTCTTACAAAATTTCCCTGGTCCTTGTAAGGAGAGATTGCCCTGAATTTGAGATTATGAACTCTTTCAGTAGCATACTCTGCATTTTGACAATTTTGGAAGCTCTATAATAGTTTCCATTTGTTGCAAAAATAAGTTTCCCTGTTAACTGATGAGAAATAAACTAATATGTGGGTTTAAGGATAACTATTTAAAAAAAACAGTTGCAAATAATACTGATTTATAGATCTGGCAATAATACGCTATCCTCCATGGGCTATGAACTTTCTAGAAATGTGTAGTTTTGAAGTAGAGATATTAAATTTATTATTTCTTTGATAAGGCACCATGACAAAAGAAGCTTATACAAAGGAATCATTTAATTGGTTTTATGTATCCAAAGAGTAAGAGTACTTGATAGCAGAGAAAATATATGACAGCCTACACAGCTCATACCTTGAATCTCAAGCAGGACACAGAGGAAAGATTGAATCTCCAAAAGCAAATCTGTGTGACATACCTCCTTTATCAAAGTCACACCTTCAAATTATTCCCAAAGAGTCTCACTAACAGGGGACCAAGTTTTCAAACACATGAACCCAAAGAGACCATTCTTAATCAAGCTATCTTATTAGGCTCCTGCCAGTAACTTAATGCAAAATGCATTTAGTCCAAAATCAAACTTCTTATTAGTCTTTCACAGTCATAATACTCTATGAAATCCCAAAGTAAAAGTCATTTCTGAGAACCAAGGTAATCTTTTAAGTTTAATCCCAAAAAGCAAGTTACATACTTTAAATACAGTGGTACATTATATACATTATTTTCCAAAAGAAATAAAAATTGCAGTGTAGTGAAGAAATAAGAAAAACAAGTTTGAAGAACAGAACAGCAATTTCAGTTATCTAGTCACATGTCTTATTCCTTGGCTCTTCTTTTCCAACTTTACTTTAGGAAAAATACTTTTCTCTTTGGCCCTGTTCTACTTTCTGTGTACATTTCTCTTTGGTATATTTCTCATGACTCTAGGATTTCCAGTGTCTTGGGTCTTGAAGTCACTAACAAAGCCCTGTCTTTACATTCAGAGCTTCACTCAATAACATCTCACAACTTCCATGCAGAGAATTCCTTGCTACATTCTAAACTTCAGCAGCACTCTATAACTACAGAATAGGATTCTATAATGAATTCTTCATGAGTCAGGAGTTACCACTATGTGGAACACACTGCCAAATCTGGTTCTCAGCTTTAGGTGAACTCTTACCTTTTGGAAACATACCTGTAGCAGTAGAATTTGGATCATATTTGCAACAGTTTAATTTCTTTCTGAAATTTCAAAAATTCTTTAGTTTTTTTTCTCAATTTAGAAACTTAGCTGGGGGAAATTTTGTACTGAGGGCATTCCTTCCCTTTATTTCACTTTGAAAGATCCCAAATGTCAGGGGGTCTCACTTGGAGCCCTCTGTCCAAGAACCAGTCCACTGGATGCAAGAGCAAGAGGGAGTTTACTGAATACACTGGTGCCTACGGAAGCTTCAGCAGCGTAGTTGACTGAGCATGCCAGGCTGAAGGCACATTATATATTTATAGGGATTTAAGAGTTACATAAGAGGCTGCATAGCAACAAGCATTTCATTGGTTCTCAAATTGGCAGGCTTAGCTCACCCCAGGAATGGCCTCATGTCTATTCATGAATATCCCTGAAAAACCACAATGTTAGATAGAGAACCCTGCAGCAAGTTGATAATTTCAATAGAATGCCTTGGGAGTGAGGTACTCCCTCTCCGCAGCCTAGTCAGCGAATCTGCAACCCATAGATATCCTGTTCTAGCATTGTCTGGGCTGGGGGGACTTTCCTTCTATGGCCCAGCTAAATTTCGCAGAGTCATTTGCTGAGCCTGGGGGCTTTTTTTCCTATGGCTCAGGTAAGTTTCAGCAGAGTTTAACATAATATGTGGACATGGGGGTCTTTCAAGTATGGAGGGGTCTTCATTTCCCCCTTGGGTTTTATCATGGATGGAATCTTACATCCATTCATCTTGCTCTGGGGTCTGGCTGGCCTCAAGTTCTGTCTGCCTAAGTGCATGGTATTGCTGAGTGAGGACCATGCTCTAGATGACCGTTAACCAGTTCTTAACAAATTGGAATAGCCTGTTAAGAATACAGGGTCCAAAGGTCAGGATGAGCATCAAAATAATGATAGGATCCGTGATTGCGGAGATCAGGGTTGTAAACCAGGGAGATCGATTAAACCAGCTTTCAAACCAATTTTGTTGTGATTCAAATTCCTTTTGACGTATGACTAATCTATCTTTGAGTTTGCCCAAGGTTTTGGTTACTATTCCTGTCTGATCAGCATAAAAGCAACATTGTACCTTAAGTGCGGCACATAACCCACTGTCTTTAAGGAACAACAAATCAAGCCCCCTTCTATTTTGTAGGACTACCTTGGATAGGGAAGTTAAGGAGTCTTTAAGTGCTCTAACCGATTTTTCTAAAGCCTGTAGATCAGCATTCATAGTGGCTTGAAATTGCATGTATTGATCATTCTGAAGCAAGGCTGCAGTCCCCGTCCGTATACCAGCTGTAATCCCTCTGACACCCAGCAGGATGGCTAGGGTCATGGAGATGGGTTCCCTTTTAAATCTGTGATGTCCCTCAAAAAATTCTAGGACCGTTTCTGAGTTATGATATGTGATGTGGGGCCAGAGCTGGACTAGAACACAGTAGTCAGCAGTCATGTTGAGAACTGCCGCTGATACGCATGGTGTTAGTCCTGTGTTACAAGCCCAGTAGGTTTCATTAGGGGCAGCCTGGTAATAGTTCCCTGTATGGACAGAGACTGTTTGATTTCATAATACCTGTTTGGATTGGGGAACTGTCCCTAAGCATAGTCCCTGTCCATTAATTTGGGGAAGAGATAACTTGTGACTCGGAAGGGAAGTACATGATGCTGGTGGGGTGGTATGATTGATAATTTTAGCATTGAAAGCTAGACCTTCATAATAAGGTCGGCTTGATACTAAGCATAGCCAGCAGTCTTTACCTTGTTCAGGCTTTGCGCTATTTAGGGCAACGTAAGCTCCTTTAATCATGTTTAAAAATGTATCACCTGTACCTGAAATTTGTGAAATCGTCTGGGAAGTCTCTGGGATTTGTGAAGTTGCCTGTGAAGTCCCTATCTGTGGTGGGATAGATGACTTAGTGAGACCAGGGTGAATGGCTGGCCAGGGTGGATTCTCTGGTCTCAGGATAACAGGGTGGTATTTCTCTGTTTTGGGGGCTTAGGCTGCTGTTTAGGTCATGTGGGTAGTGTAACCGAGGCTCATTGGTCAATTACCACTGGGTTAGGGCCTATTGAATGGAGGGTCTGTTCAATTTTGAGTTGTATTGTAAAAACAACTCCTCTGTCTTTGTTTTTCATCCTATTTGGATAATACCATCTGAGGTCCCATGTCCTGCATCTTAGCCATTTATCAAGGTTTTGTGATTGTTTCCCAGGAGAGGTAAAGACTATCTTTAAGGGTAGACAGGTGGCGCTATTAGCACAGAAAGAGTATGTAGTATAATTCTTAGTTACCCAGATTCAGTCCCAGTTGGAGCTAGGTTTCCAGTAAGCTTCACCAGTGGTCTCGCAGTCCCATGCAGCACAATAGAGGCTTTCATGTACTCCACATGGATGGGCTGTGGCCCTATATCTTCCATCTTTGTGATATGCATAAAAATCCAATTTTCCTAGGATAGTTCTCCTTTTTTGGTCTCCACAGCCAAATTACCCTCCTGGGGAGAATCTCTTTCCCTGGGTTATTACTGGTAACCAATGTGGGTCAATATTGGGCAGATCCCAAGATTCCAACCCTGTGGCTAATGAACAAAAATCTGGGGTGAGAGTGGGCCACCAGGTCCCAGGGATTGGAAGCCAGTAATAGACCAGATTTTATCTCCTGTTTGGGAGATCACCTGCCAGGTAAGTTGCTTAGGCAAATGAGGGCTCCCTGAGACCCTGACATTTAAAGCAAGGAGGGGCAGGGTTAGCATCAATGCTTAGCCCTGACAATTCTTATCTTTAATGGGTTTTGAGAGCGTTGGAGTCTCCATGATGACCCTGGGTTCTGATTGTCGGTGAGGTGTCCTGGCTGGGCCACTTTGATGTTTGATGTGTGGATCCAGGCAGCAATTCCATCAACCTTCAGTGCTGTGGGGGTGGTCAGAAGCACAGTATAGGGTCCTTTCCAACGGGGTTCAAGGTTCTTAGTCTGATGTCTCCGGACCCAAACAGAGTCACCGATCTGGAAGGGATGTGGCCTCAATGGAGTTTCCCATCCCTCCTGGTAAGCAGCTGCCAAAGGTTTCGAGACCTCTTATTGCACCAACTGCAATGCTTGCAGATGGGCCTGCATGAAAGGGGAGGTGGCAAAGTCAGAGATATCAGCATCAAAGAAAGCAATGGCTGGAGGTGGGGCTCCATATAGAATTTCAAATAGAGTCAGGCT